>NW_018250784.1:283077-306116 GCF_001263595.1 Phalaenopsis equestris | reverse complement strand
TTGTCTCAGTCAATAATTGGAAAGAATCACATGAGGTTGTATGAATGAGAATATAGTTCATATGATTGAGTGCAAATAAATAGGGAAATATTCATTGAAGGGTGTAGAGTTAGAGGACTTTAAAGTGATAGGTTAAAGCCCCCAATTTGGTTTATTATTTTAGGTTCTGATACGAGATGTTAGCCTTCAGGTGGAGGGAATTGAGGGAACTCTAGAGTGAGAGCTAGTATCTTCCCTGCCTAGCCGGTCTTCAGAACTATTCAAACTTTAAATTAGCCAATGTGCTTTATAACAACTCTAATAAGGGTAAAGAATATTATTGCTCCTATTTGACACAACACAATTTGCATACTTCCACAACAGAATTCCTATACTTATTACTGATTCATGATAAGAAGAAAGATATTTTTCTTATTAAGTGCTTTTCATCTGTAAAGCTCTAGTTATCTTTTTAAGTTGTTACAATTTTGTCAAAATATCAAAAATATTTGAAATTTTATTACTGCAAAATATATTCAATTTAAGTAATTATCTTTTTAAAAATAGAAAGTTTTCTGAAAGTGCATATTGTATAAATTTTCTGTGGGTTCGACATTCAGGTTTTAATCAAAAAGTCTTATATTACTTGATAACGATACATATACTTGCGTAGTATCCAAATATATATAAATTAAAAGTTTAAATCTTATTTTTCTTTAGGATCAATTTTTTGGTTTTGTTGTAAAGTAAGGAAATATAAGTGAAATATAATCTGAATTATTTTGGTACTTTTCTTATTAGCAGTATCAAGAGGTATCACTTATCCTCCATGATTTAGTTGTAACCAACAAATTAAGGAGAAGTTATCTGTGGAAGAAGTGGTGTAATAAATGGAAAATCAATTACAGAGTCAAAGTACTGTTATTTAAAATATTGAGAATCAACTGGGATAAATTGCTAATGTACCTAGCAATAGGTCTCAGGGAACACTTCCTAGTAATGTTGAAATCAATTCTAAAGACAAAAACAAAGAATAAGAGCAAGTTAAAGCTGTCCAACTTAGGAGTGGAAGAGAATTAAATGTTGGATTTCAAAAAGAGATTGAAATTGAGAGAGAAAATAAAAAAGCTAAAAACCTGAAGAAACTATTCCTAAAGAAGTGGAAAAATGTCTCTCCAACAAAGATTAATATAGAAATACCACCACCTCTTTTTCCTCAATAACTTAGGTTGAAAATATTGGATCAACAATTTTCTAAATTTTTTGAGATATTTAAAAATCATACAATTAATATTCCTTTTGCAAAAGCTTCGGAACATATGTCAAGTTATGCCAAATTTATGAAAGAATTTTTAAACAAGAAAAGGAAGTTTGAAGATTATGAAATTGTTGCACTTAGTAAAGATTGTAGTGTAATAATTCAGAAAAAGCTTCTTAAAAAACTTAAAGATCCTGATAGCTTCGATATTCCTTATGCAATTAGAGAAAAATTTTATGGAAAAGCTTTATGTGATTTAGGAGCTAGCATTAATCTCATTATATTATCTATTTTTAGAAAATTAGGTTCATGAGAGATTTCTCCCACTACTATAACCCTACAGTTAGCTGATCGATCTATCACTGTCCGAAAGGGGTTATAGAGGATTTGTTGGTTAACATGGATAAATGTATCTTCCCTGTTGATTTCATTATGTTAGATATGGAAGAAGATAAAGAAATATCTATCACTTTAGGGAGACCTTTCCTTGCCACCAGACGAGCGATGATAGATGTGCAGAAAGGAGAACAAACCATGAGACTTAATGACCATGAAGTTATATTTAATATGCTTAAATCAATGAAGTATCTTGACAGAGAAAAAGATGATAAATGTTATAAAATGAATATTATTGATTTTATGATTTTTAATCATTTTCAAGAAAGATTTGAAGTCATAATAGATCAAAAAGAACTAAAAATTGAAGATGAAAATGATTTTGAAGAAAAATTAAATGAGATAATTAATGAGGATGCATATTATGTTTAGGACAATTTTAAAATTTTAGATATTACTGAAAAATAATAAACCTCTGATTCCTTCAATATAAAACCTCTTGAACTTGAAATGAAGGTGTTCCCTACTCATTTAAACTATGTATTTTTTGGGAATTCATCTACATTACCGGTTATAATATCCTTAGACTTGACTTTATAATAGGAAGCATTATTATTGAAGACATTAAAAAAACATAAGAAAGCCTTTGGATGGACATTGACTGATATTAAAAGAATTAGTCCTTCAATCTGTATGCACAAAATTTTGATGGAAGATAATTATAAGCCTAAGGTTGGTCCTCAAAGGAGATTGAACACTATAATGAAAGAAGTTGTTAAGAAAAGAAATTTTAAAGTGGTTGGATGTTGAAACCATTTATCCTAATTTTGATAGTTTTTAGTTTAGTCCAAGTCATTGTGTTTCTATGAAAGGGAGTGTGACATCAATTATTAATGAAATGAATGAATTAATTCCTACAAGACAGGTCATGAGGTGACAAATCTGTATT
Source organism: Phalaenopsis equestris (assembly GCF_001263595.1). Lineage (NCBI taxonomy): Eukaryota > Viridiplantae > Streptophyta > Magnoliopsida > Asparagales > Orchidaceae > Phalaenopsis > Phalaenopsis equestris. Next base: position 303,594 of record NW_018250784.1, on the reverse strand, counting down.
GATTATAGAAATTTAAACTTCACTATTAGGAAAGATCAGTTTCTTCTACCCTTTATAGACAAAATGCTGGATAGACTAGCTGGGCATCGTTAGTTCTTCTTTTTGGAAGGATATTTAGGATAGCGCCAAAGACCCATAGATCATGAGGATCAAGAGAATACAACATTTATTAGTCCATTTGGGACTTTTACTTTTAGAAGAATGTCATTTGAATTATGTAATGCACTTGCAACTTTTTAAAGATGTGTGATGTCAATTTTTTTTACTTAATTAAGAAAGGAATTGAAGTTTTTATGGATGATTTCTCAATTTTTAGAGCCTCTTTTAATACATGTTTAGATCACTTAACATGAGTTCTAAAACACTGAGAAGAAAAAAGTTTAGTTTTCAATTGGGAAAAATGTCAATTTATGGTTGTAAGAGGAAATGCATTAAGACATAAGATTTATGAAAATGACATGGAAGTAGATCAAGCAAAAATTTAAGTTATTGTTGAGTTACCACTTCCTACGTCTGTAAGAGGGGTAAGGATTTTTTGGGACATATTGAGTTCTATAAGAGATATATTAAAGATTTTTCAAAAATTGCAAAGTATTTATTTCATCTTTTAGAAAAGATACAAACTTTTATTTTAATGAAGAATTCTTAAATGCCTTTAATTAATTAAAACAAAAATTAATCGTTGCACCTATTATTGTTTCACCTACCTGGGAAGAACCCTTTAAATTAATGTATGATACTAGTGATTATGCTATAGGGGTTGTATTAAGGAAAAAAATACGATAAAAATTTTAAAGTGATATACTATGCTAGTAAAACCTTTAATGAATTTTAAATTAATTTCACCACTACTAAAAAGAAGTTATTATCCATAGTGTATGTTTAAATTTAGACCTTATCTTATCTTATTGAAGCTAAATGTATTGTGCATATTGATCATTCTGCTATTAAATATTTAGTGATGAAGAAAGATGCAAAGCCATGATTAATTTGATGGGTCATTCTAATGCAAGAATTTGATTTTTATGTAGTGAATAGGAAGGGTTATGATAATCATATATCTGACCATTTGTCAAGGCTTGAACAGGAAAATAATGTTAACTTGAATGATGAAATAAATGAAATTTTTTCTGATAAACAATTATGTGTGATTAATGAATGGTGAATTTCATGGTATGGTGACTTAGTAATATTTTACGCTACAAATTAGATAACCATCAAATAAAAAAATTTATTCATGATTTGAAATTTTACTTTTGGAATGACCTTTATTTATATAAGGAATGTAGGACTTAGTTATTCAAAGATGCAAACCAATAGAAGAAACTCCAGAAATTATGAAAAAATGTTATAAATCATATTCTAAGGGACATTTTTGGTTGATAAAATTGTATTTAAATTTTAATAATCTAATCTTTATTGGCTTAGTTTATTTAGGGGTGTTAATAATTATACAAAAACTTATGATCGATGTAAGAGAGTATGTAATATTCTAGAAGAGATGAAATGCCCCTAAATTTTACTTTGAAAGTTAAAATTTTTGATGTTTGGGGTCAAAATTTCACGGGACAATTTATACCATCTCTGGAAAAAATTAAATTTTGATAGCTATGGATTATGTTTTTAAATGGATTGAAGCTATTGTTTTACCCCATTATGATGCTAAGAGTGTCGCAAAATTTTTAAGTAAAATTATTGTTACTAGATTTGGAATACCGAAAGTATTATTACAGATGGGTGAAGTCATCTTAAGAAAATAATGATTCAAACTTTAACTCAAAAGTTTGGAGTTAAGAACAAAATTGTCACAACTTATCATCCTTAGACTAGTGGTCTAGGAGAAGTATATAATCGTGATTTTAAGAGAATTTTGGAGAAAATTTTTAATCATAATAGGAAGGATTGGTCTGCTAGATTGAATAATACACTATAAACATATATGATTGTTTATAAAACTCCTATCAGAATGTCACCTTATCAACTCATATATGAAAAAACATGTCATTTACTAGTTCAAATTAAGCATAAAGTTTAGTGGGCCATAAAAGAGTTTAATTATAATCTTAAATATGCTGGAAAGAAATGATTATTATAATTAAATGAGCTTGCTGAAATAAGAAATGAATCTTATGAGAATGCTAAAATTTATAAGGAGAGAATGAAACGTGACATGATCATAGGATCTTGAAAAAGCATTTTGAGCCTGGAAAATAAGTTTTATCATACAATACAAGATTGAAATTATTTATAGGAAAACTTAATTCCAGGTGTCCAGGGCCATTTATTGTGGTAGGAGTTGATATTCAAGATCCTAAAACTAGGAGAATGATAAAGGTAAATGGACACATATTAAAAGCTTATATGGGTGGAGATAGATTTACAATTGAGTAGATTCTGATGTTGGATCAACCAAATTAAAATGGATATGACGGGCTCACGAAGTTAAACCAAGCACTTTGTGGGAGGCAACCCATAGTTATCGATATGGTTTGAATTGATTTGATTTATGATTTTTGTTATGATGAGTTTATGAAGTTATATTAAGTCTTACATGATTAAGGGCGAACAAAACATTACTTTATTGATTAAAATAATATGGAGATGGAAAAAAGTTTTACTTTTAAGAATTTTGGATTGGCGCTATAGCGCCGAAACTGGTGCCATAGCGCCACAGTCGAGATAACTTCTTAAAATTGTACAATTGACAATTTTATGCCCTTTTTTATTTATTAAAATTGATTTTAACATGAATATAGTCATTTTCCTTAAAATTCTTCACAATTTCAAGTATTGTAGAGGGAGAGAAGAGTGATGATCATCATAACCTTGAGAATCCTTGCTTTAAGATTCATGGAAAGTAATGGAAGTGTAAATGGCAATAGGTTGGTGCATAAGGATGCTCAAACTGATTTCAACAGATTCCTAACACTAAGTTTGAAGCAGATTACAGATAAATTGGTGAAGATTTATGAAGAGTTGTCCCATCTCCACAACAAGTTGAGCAACATAAATCACCAGTACTAGCACTTGGAGTGGCGGGTAAAGCTCCAATTTGACCATATGACAAGTTTTCAAGATTTTCAAATGAGCATATATTGCAACAACAAATGGATCAACAATAAAGTTGCTTCACATTTTCCTCGTGCTCTTTTTTACCTTGTGTTCGATCGTAACTTTTTGGAGGGTGAAAAGGAGGGTGATACCATTATTCATAACTATTCTTAAATGTCTAATTATGTGATGAATCTATGGTTATTGATGTTAAGTTGTGGTGTGATGACTTTAAATGTATTATGGCTCTAATATCAAAAATTTAAGTGTCATGTTTGTATTTGCATTTGATTGAGTAATGTTGTGTTCGTTTGTAACAAACTTATTATCAAAGGAAAAGGTGTTAAGTTTGTGTTTTTAGTAATTGGTGTTAGAATGCCCTGAGTAATTTGATTTGATCTCTCATATCATTGCAATTGAGAAACTGGAGAAATTTGATAGGAAAAGAAAAAGATAGTGAAATCAAATACTGTTAAATTTCCTAATTTTGTGCCCATTAATTTTAGGGTGATGTGCTCTTTTTAAAGTGACAAAAGTTTTAAAAATCTGGACTGTTGGGCACCGGTGCCATAGCGCCACAACTTGGCGTTATAGCACCATTCATCTATGAAGTAGGGTGTTATTGCGCCGCGCTATCACGCCTAAATCGGCGTAATAGCGCTGGACCAAACTAAATCACGTTTCTAGCACCCAGACCACCAATTTTTGCCATTTTTTTCCTATTTCACCTTCTTCCTCCTCTATTTCACTATTTGCTCCCCTGGGCTTGGATTTGTGAGAGATTGGCTTGAAGTTAGAACTTCAAAGTTTGGATTTCTCTTCCTCGGGTAAGATCTACATTTTGGCATATAAAACTTTTCATTTCACCAAGGATTTCTTCCACACTGTGGTTAGGCCAAAAATTTGGAAATTTTGAAGAAAATAGTGAGAAATTCATGTTGAATGGTATTTTGCTTAAAATTGTGTTTGTTAGAGTCTTATGAAGTTATATTTGGAATTTATTGGAGATTTATTTAAAATTTTATTAGATTATACATGGCTCCTAAGAAGAAAAGGGGAAGAGGAAAAGCTATTTTTGATAATGAGAGATATGCAAGTTCTAAAGCCCAGGATAAGTATGGAGATAAACAATCAAAGAAATTGATTTCAGAACATAGTTTTCTTCATCGTGAAGGAATGATCGAGTTTTTTTATTATGGTAAAAAAGTGGGAAACTTTCTGTTGTGCAGTTATTTCTATTGTTTAAGATTTTCATGCAAACCTCCCTGATTAATATGACAATCTGACATTTTTCAGAGGACACTATGTTGATATTAATCTTATTCGAATTAATCGCATTTATCAACTGCACAACATTCCTACACGCTTCTATTCAACCTCGAGACCTTCCACCTCTAGTACTTCTACTCTGGACACTGTATTGGAGCAGTTATTCATACAACAAGGAGACATTTTATCTTTAAAGAATCAGATGCAGGGATTAGAAGCACACTTGGACCAAAATGATGAGTATTAATAAAGAAGATTTGATTATGATGCTACTTTTAATTATTCTCTGATGAAATTTTTGAGGTGATCATACAGTTGAATTTCTTACATGTCTCAGATTTCCTCCATATGAGAGTAGTGGAGAGATGGAGGAGGATGTTGATGTTGCTGATGATGAGGAGGAGGAAGAGGAGGAGGAGGATGATTGGATTGTTTTTCCTTTACTTTTGGATTTCCTTTGTTTGTTACTTGATGTAGTTTTTTTGGATTGTTATGTTTATACTTTGATCAATTTTTTTAGGTTTATATGAATCTTAGATTATTGTGCTGCAAAATTTTCATTTATGGTAATTGTTCACTTCTTTTTTTACTTCAGTTTATATTATTTTTGTATTAGAGTGTTCTTTACTTTATGCTTGTATAGTTATACATGTTGTTTAGATTTAAAATTGTTCAACACTTATCTTAACTACTCATACATGTACTATTCTCTTGTTTAAAACTTTTAGAATTATTTTTCTCTTTCTTTATAATTTTAATACACTGTACTAAATTAAATTAATAAAAAAATTAAGTTTGGAGGAAGGGAGAAAAAATTTTTAAAACTAAACCTTATTTGTCCTTAATAAATCATATTTTTAAAATTATTTATAACATGACCCGTGGTATGTGGGGTTAGCTTTAGATAACTATATTTTTTATTTTATTAATTTTGTAGTAGACTTACGTAAAAGTTTTAAATAATAAAGGGTAGTTCTAGAGTTAAGTTATTTAGTATAAGAGTATAAGATTATGCTTTTATTATTCATGCAAAGGAAATTGTATTTTTAATATTTAAGATCTTAGATTTACACTTAAAAAAAAATATTGAAACTATATGAAAAATCTTTTTCAAAACTAATACACAATTATCAAGTAAGGAAATGTGGGAAGATTTTAACTTTAAAGTTCAAACTCATTAAAAGCTATCCAGATATAGTGATCCTCTCATAAAAAGAAAAAAATATATGATTGAAAATAATCCCAAAAGGAAAAGAGCAGAAATGATTGAAAATGATCCTAAAATAAAAAGAAAAGCAAAAAGAAAAATAAAATATGTGAGGAGAAACTTGAGAAGATGTTTAATAAAAAATTGGCTTCACTTGAATCATCTTAAGGGAAGTGACTTAATTACATTTATGAACTTATTTTTAAAGTATTAACATCCTTACTAATAGAGTTTTCATGAAATTCTTTTTCATGTAATTCTTATAAGCATTCTTAGTATGACAAATTACAATTATTCTTGAAATGAATATAAAATTCAAACTCATAAACTGGACTACTAGATATTATTACATTTTAGTTTTAACTTGAGTTATTGAATTTTTTTCTAAAGTTTAACTATTACATTTTCGGACAAAAACTATAGAAATATTTAAGTAAAACTCATTAACATAAGATATAAATTTTTACATAGTACAAGGAGTTCCTTGAGGACAAGTAACGTTTAAGTTTGAGGGAATTGATACACCTTAAATGTATCTGTTTTTAATATACATTTGATGCTCATTTTATGCACATTTTTTATGATATTGCACTTTAAAGGAAGGTATTTTGTATATTTTTTGTTTCAAGTACAAGGAATGGATCTTTAAAGAAAATGAGCATAAAATGGAGCAAAATGACACAACATAATATAACGCCATAGTGCCAGCTCTTGGTGTCATAACACAAAGTATTCGATGTGATGGGTACCATAGTGCCAGCCCTTGGTGTCATAGCCCCATCTATTCGACGTGATGGGTGACATAGCACCCCAGAGTGGCATTATAGGGCTAGAAACGATTTTTCTAGAAGATGCATTTGATTTGGCCAAAATTTGAAGTGGTGGTTGAAGTGACCCTTAATTATTTTCAGAGATCTATTAAAAGTAACCAAGGGCTGAATGAAAAAGAGAGCTTTTAGGGTTTTTAGAGAGAGTTTTGGAGAGTTTTAGGGTGTGTTCATATTTTGTGAGCCTTTGATTGTGTAAGAAGAGTTTGGAGATTGCTTGAAGGAGACTTCAGGAATTGCTTGTGGAGAAGACATAAGATAAGTAATTTGTATTTGTGTTTGAGTTTTTATTTTAAAGGCTTGGCTTTCAATACAAATCATATGTTTTTGTCTTATCCCCAAGAATTATGAGTAGTTTTTTTTCTTTCTCCTTGCATATATGAATTAATCAAGTGGGATGATATTAATTTAAAGATTTCTTTTTATTTTTTAAAATTGAGATGGTATTTTCATATACTCCTCATTGACTTTACAAGTGAATATTGCATTTTACATTATAACAATAAGAATTTCCAACTCCCCGTGGGATCAATACTTAAAACTCTATTATAGGCCTTTATTACTTCAATGATACACATGCTTTCATTATTATTAAGGTTTGGCAGCTTAAAGATTTTAAAATATAAAACCATTTATACTGAAGTAATTTTTGTTGTGATTGAACTGCATATTTAATATTTGTGTTTTCGTGTGTGTGTTGTAGTATCGAAAGATATTTACAATGCACCATAAAAACCCGGATCAATTGATCACCTATCCTAAAGGAGTTGTAGAAGATGTTTGTTGACCTCACTTTTGGTTGAGGTCTAGTTTTTCCTCTTTAGTAGCCTAGTGTCTAGCCATAGGACTTCCCTGGTGATGACTCCTGGAGGACTAGAAAGTAACCCTCACCATTAGAAATTCTAAGCTCTTCTTTGCTCAACTTGAAGTTCCACATATTGGTCCTAATGGTCCTGGTCCTAACCTTTAGCACTTAGTAGGTGGGATCAATATGGGGGAGCTCAAGGTGAGTCCCCATAGAATTATCTGGCCTTAGTGTTATCCCTCTGATGGTGTGGTCTTGGTTGCTCTCACACACACACTTGCACATTACACTCACATTACACTTCGACTCACTACTACCTTAAGCCCAAGCCTACCTAACTTTGGTCCCTTAGCCTTTTGGGAGACTCATGTAGATGGTCCCATAGACCCACTAGCTTAGGCTAGGGTTTAGTTAAGACCAGTGCATGGGGGAACCAAAGTAGGAAATTCTATTGGTCCATAGCTCAAGCAGGGTGATTGACGCTCCAATTTTACCAAAAAACCAAACTTAGCTTTTTTCCCCCAAATCTACCTAAATTATCAAATTTGCCCTTACAACCCCAAAATTGGCCAAAATTCCCAAAATTACTCAAAATATCCAAATTTGTTCAAAAATCATTTCAAACCATTTAAAATTTGTTCAAAAATCATTTCAAACCATTTGAAACTATCCAAATTGCCTAAAACACCCTAAAATTTTCTAAATTACCAAAATACCCCTCATTTGGCCAAAATTACCAAAATACCTATGGTGACTCAAATTGTTGCAAAGCCTTCAAAACTACTTCAAATGTCCCCAAAAAGCAATTTAAACCACTCCATTGAGCTCAATTTAATAATTTTGACCAAAAGCCCCAAATTGCCTTTAAAGGCCCAATTACCTCAATTTACCCCCAAATGTCCACCAATTTGATCCCAATTTTCTTCAATTTCAATTCTAAAATCAAATTCATTTATGCCTAAGATTTATTTTGACTAAATCTAAGCCCAATTGACCAACATTGAAATCCGATTTCAACCCAAATCAAAAAGCCCCAATTTGACCCAAGACCGAAATCTCACTCAATTGAACCTCCAAATCTATTCAATTGCCTTAATTTTGAATCATAAATTCTTTACAAAATTTTTGCACACCAAATTGAACCTTAAATTGGCCTTGTTCAAGCTTCAATTTCATTCAAAACCAATATGGACAAAAATCCTCACTTTTGCCCCAAATTGGTCATGCCTCCAAATTTAACCAAATTGAACCGCATAATCCCAAAATTTTCACCCAATTGATATCTAAAAATCTTCATGATAATCCTTAAGGATAATTTTAACCATCAATTAGACCTTAGTCAAACTCTAGCCCAACTCAAACAAAAGTCTAACCCAACAACCCAAAAATTGATCAAGTGCCCAAATTTTACCAAATTGACCCTCCAAATTAATTCAAAATCACTCTAAATCTTTTCTAGTCTCTTGGTGACAATCATCCACACCAAGTTGCTTAATAAATTGACCTCAATGTCATGGCTAGCGAATCCCAACATTCAATATATATATATATATATAGATGTAAAAAGCGCTGTATGCGGTTATATGATTAATTTCTTTAATAGCTATTCTTAATTTGCAACAAAGTCAAAAACTTGATCCAAAGTAAAAGCTAGATAAATATTTCACTATGAAGCAAATAAGAATGTAGTTATAATATTTTAATGTGGAATACTACGCAAATCTATGTATCATCATCAAGTAATATAGAACCTTCTGATTAAGTTTTAAATATCAAACCCACAGGGAGAACTAGATTTAAATAACATACTTTTCTTATATCAAACCCACAGGGAGAACTAGATTTAAATAACAAACTTTTCTTAACAATATATTATTACTTAAACTTAAGATGCTAAAATAGGAATGAAAGTTAGACTTTTTTTGAATTTTTTTATAATTGAAAATAAAGTAAGTAACTAATTAACTTAATTAAAATACTTGCAAGATGAATGTAATATAAATAAAATATCTTTTTCTTTATTATGAATTAGTGATATATATAGAAATTCTATTGTAAAAATATGCTAAATGTCTTATGCCAAATAGGAGCAATAATATTATTTTCCCTTACTAGAGATGCTATAACGAACATTGGCTAATCTATAGTTTGAATATTCTTGAAAACCGACTAGGTAGGGAACATACTAGCTCTCACTCTAGAGTTCCCTCTTCTCCCTCCACCTGGGGGCTAACATCTCGTATCAAAACCTAAAACTACAAATCAAATTAGGGGCTTTAGCCCATCACTCTAAAGTCCTCTAATTGTACACCCTTTAAAAGTTTATTTCCCTATTTATTTGCACTAAACCGCATGAACTACATTCTCATTCATGAAATCAATATATGATTCTAACCATTTGTTGACTGAGACAATACCATCTCAGGTATTACATGTTCTCACAATAGTTATTAACTTCTTAATTGGCTAAATTAACAAGTAAATGAAGTGCAAGGTTTCAAATCATCACAACTTCTTCCAAAATTGAAGCCTAATATTTAACACAACTTCCTTTAAATATTCAATCACGTATCATTTTAAGGAAAAAGATAAAGAAAAATACTCAGAATCCATGATGAAAACACAATCACATGAGTTTAAAAGTAGAAATCATGCACACAAATAAGAAATCTAAATTAAAACCACGTGTAGTCACAAAGATTAACACTTATCTCAAATCCCCTCCACAAAATGTCTTGAAATTCCTTTTAATTCTCTTCCTTCACTCAAAATACAAAATAAAAACTCAAGATAAAAAGAAAAGGTGGTCGGTGGTGGTTTACTTAGATGGATGATGGCTGTAAAGTTTGATGGGTGGCTGGCCCCCTTCTCTTGGAAAATCTAAGTCTTTTCTTATAAAAATCCAAGGGATGCCTTGGTGCCTCTTTGAAAAGGAGTCCCCATTCAATGAATCTTCTAGAAGTTGCTTCCTCCAAAGCTAATTGAATGAATTTTTGTGTCCGTGCGCTATTTCCTACATTTTTATCAAGGGTTGCTTCAAACACCATTTCAAAAATCTGCCCAAATTAAATATATCATCAAGTAACTACTTCTAGTGCTTAAGCGCGAGGTACCTGGTGCTTACGCGCAGAGCCTCTATGCTTAGGCGTCAGACTTCGGCGCTTTGGCGCCCTAGTTCATTTTAAGCTCCCCATTTCATTTTTACTCCAAATTTGCCCTTTTTCACTCCTTTTAGCATTTTCCATCCAATTTATTGTACCTGAAAGAAAAAACACACAAATACTCTTCATTAAATTGCTATATCTCAAAAATAGTTATAAAAATGTGTATAAAAACACTATATATTTTATGAGTATCAAAATTCCCCAAACTTAAGATGTTGCTTGTCCTCAAGTGACCTTTCAATCTTTAAAAACCAACATCCGTAGAAAATGTATATGAGTTTCTTTAGGAGTAACGAAAATTTTGATGTAGAAATATTGTAGTTCAATTAAAAAAAAATTAATAGTAAATGAGACCAACTTAAAGTTTAGAAATTTTTAATGTTAAGAAAAATGAATATATGAGTTCCTATCTAAATCAGAAATATTGTAGATTTTCTAAATATAGGGTTTAGGCATTTTATCATCTCAACTTAAAATTTTTTATTAAGCATAACTTTACTCACTATATTGTATCCTTAAGCTTAAGAGTTTCTCAAGTCTTATACTTTAAAAAGATCAGATGTGAAAGCAATTTTTAATTAGGCACTAATCCTCAAGCTTCTCCTCCCTTTTTCAGCATTTTTCTTTTTTTGTTGTTTTCTTTTTCTTTTTCTTTTTCTTTCTTTTTATTTTCTTTTTCTTTTTCTCAAGCAAGGATTGCTATATCTAGATAGGCTTAATGGTTTTGAAGTTCACTCTTCCATTCCTAAAGCAAAGAGTTGATATTTTTCTTTCACTTAAAAACATAATAATAGTTTGATAATAATAGTTTGTTAAAAACATAATAATAGTTTGGAAAATTAATTTCAATAAAAGAAATTTAAGTTTTGAAAATAAAATGTCTAAAATTCCAACTTTTAAAGAAATATAATTTTTCCTACTAAAGATAGTTACACAATACTTAGCATTTTTCACACTAAAAATTTTTAACCTTAAGTTTTTCTTCATTATTACAAGTTTTAACTAAATTCTCTTACTCATTTATAAAATCAAAATTTTACTTCCCTAATATAACTTCATATACATAATCATTTTTCAAATCAAAATCAAATTTATTTGAAATACATTTGAGAACAAATAAACTTTTAAGTTTCTTTAAAATTTTTCATCCCCCAAACTTAAATTTTTAATAGAAATAAAAAAAATTTAGCATCATATATAAATAAGAAAGAATGAAAACTAACTATAACATGCTTGCAGAAATTTTTATATCCTAAATATGCAAGTACAAAAATTAAAAATAGGAGTAAAAACATATAGAGATTCATCAAACTTCTATGAAATGGAGTATAACATAAAAGCAAATAAACACATTAACAAACATACATGACTGCAACATAAAGAAAAATAACTGGTAGTAAATTGAAAATTTTAAACATGTAAATTTAAGTAGCAAGTTAGCTAAATTCTAAACCTTTTTAAGATTTGAGAATTAAGTTCAAAAAACACTAACTAAATACAACAACACAATTAAAGCAATTACTACCATTAAAACATACTAACTAAACACAAATACATCAAAGTAGGTGTACGGAACAATACACAACATAACAAAAACTACCTGTCATTACAATCACAACTAAAAACATAGCAAAAAGTATAGAATACTAGTACCAACAACAGTTCATAACAATACACAAACAAAAAACATAAAATAGAACTAAAGATCCAAACAAAAAACATAAAATAGAACTAAAGATCCAAACTAATCATCACCCTCTTCTTCATCACTATCGTCACTACACCAAACAACTGTAGGCTGATATGGTGGATATCTATAGTACTGAGGAAATACAACTTCCTGGTTACCTCTCATAAGGTTTTCAATAGCTAAGTTGAATTCACCATCAAAATCACTGTTGACCTCACTTTTGGTTGAGGTCTAGAAAACTTCTTTAGTAGCCTAGGTCTAGCCATAGGACTTTCCTATTGACTAGTCTTAGAAAACTAGAAAAGGTACCCCCACCATTAGAAATTCAAAACTCTTCTTTTTACTCAACTTGAAATTCCACATATTGATCTTAACCTCTAGCATTTAGTAGGTAAGATCATTATAAGAGAATTCAAGAAGAATCCCTATAGGATTACTTGACTTTCACATTCACACTAGTAATGGGCTTCAGTGGCTGTAAGATCTCCTCCCAACTATCATATCTAACACCAGCCTGCTCGCATATAGAAAAGATCAAGGATGCAAATCCCAAACCTACAGTAGTAGCAGCGATAGTAAAATTGGTAATAACTTCATAATTCAATCCCCCAATATCAATAGGCTTGAACTACTCAATACAGTAGTTCAAGGTTGCTCTATCTCGAGTCACTTCACTTAAATGATTTGTAAACAGCAAATGAGCAGAAACATTGCAGTGGCATCCAACTTTGAAGTAGAAAAGTTTACTTTTCTTTCATTCATAATCTTCCATACTTCCATAACCCTCTCTCCATAACCCTCTCCCAACAGTCAAAGATGAAACAATCTCGTCTAGCTCCTCCTCAGTAGGACAATAGTTTAAATAAAAACACAAAGTACTCGAGGATAAATGACAAAACTGATTAATTACCTCAGGAGAAAATGGTACGGGGTCTTCCCCCTCACTATGATTCCTTCTTCATCAGCCTCAAAGAGTATAGCATAAAACTCTCGTACCACAGAAATCACAACGACAGCAGAAAAGTAACAGATCCGCTCCCACTGGCGGCTAACAATCAACTCTTCTACAGCTCCTCCCGGACATTTGAAACATCGCTCAGGAATTAATTTCCTCAAATGCAGCTCATCGCTTTATCGATCCAGAGCTCTCAAACTGACAAATTTACTTTAATCGAATGGAGCTTTCTCCTTGCTTCTCTTCATTCTTGGTGTCATTTTCTAAAAAATGTATAAAATTTAAAATAAATTCCAAAATCAACTCCAATTCACTAAACTCAACTACTAAAAGCTTAAAGTAATAAATCCATGCAGTTTCCATCAAATTTTCTCAAATTTTTACCATGAATAGTGATTTTCAGTTACCTTATGAATGTGCTCAAAATACATGATGACAGTAAAAAATTTTTGCATATAAGTGAAGCTCATACCTCAAGAAGATCAAATCTAACAAATTTTGCTTGAAAACATCAAGAAATCTTAACTTAAGATGATGCCTTAGCTCTCCAAATTGTAAAAACTGAAGGTAGGAGATGTAGTTGGTGAAAAAATTGAGATTTTCAGCTCAAAAATTCACTTAAAACCGTTCGTGAATCAATTTTTGTAAACCCGCACTTAAGCGCGAAATGGTTCGACGCTTAGGTGCCTGTTTTTCTATTTATGCAGCACTTAAGCGTAGGTTTTGGCGCTTAGGCACCAGTTCACAAATTTTAATTTTTTGGATTTAAGTGAAATGCATGTATAACCTAAGTCTTGAAATCCCGTTGCCTGTTTCGGAAGGATGTTTTTAAGAAAATTTAATTTTTACTGACCATATAACCAACCCTATATGGTCTTACAACACTATAGTAACTTTTTCCTCCCCTCTTATGTCTTCTCTTACTCAAGATTCACCAATCTTAATTAATTCGATTCAACACTAAATAACACAAAATTTCACACAAACAAAATATTTATATTAATTCACGAACAATTACAAATACATAAACTCTCAATTCAAATAGTCTCGGATGAGAAAATTCCTAAACATAATACTAGATCTTAGATCTTAATAACATGAAAAACACATTAAAACACTTAACATAAACAAACACTACACACATAAACATTAAATCAAGAACTTAGTTCCACTCTCTAGGTGATGGAACAAATTCTGGCATATCGTTAGTCTCTCATTAAGCATTTGGAACATATATGTGAAATAACAAACGATGATTAATAACTCTGGTTGAATCTTCTTCAATCTACTTATTTTTCAGATACATTGCCTTGTCTACTTCTTCTATAAAATTGGCTTGGCTAAACTGCATCTTAAGTTGCCATCCCATATGAAACAGATATGCATTAACTTCCATCACTTTTGCTTCAATTGAAGCCATGTTAGCCTCAATTTTAGTTATTTTCTCCGCTATTACTTAGATACTAACGGCTAGGAAATAGCTATACATCTCTTACGCACTCTGACTAATAAACTTCTTTCTCATTACTTCCTCCTTCTTCTTCAAAAACTGTCCCAAAAAGATATTTTTCAAAAACTCTCTCTTTTTACTTAAAATTCAAGGGTTAACTGGAGGTGTCATGAAAAACTTTACATAACCCTTCTATTTATAGGCTTATAACTCTTCCTATAACTCCTAAGCATGTCTTACAATAGCTCTCACACGTTCAAGTTAAACAATTTACACTTAGTTCCTCTAAAAACCAAATTTTCACATGTTTTTTAACTGTCGCACTTAAGCACCAGATTTTGGCACTTAAGCGCCAGTGCTCAATTTAGCATAGGTCAATTTAATGTCCAAACATTCATTCTAACATGTCTAAGTCATCTTTTAAGGTTTTAGATTAATCACTAACTCAATATATGGTCAAAATAGTACTAAAATTTTCTAAATCACACATAACAACATAAAAATAAAAACAGAGATGACTATGGGTTGCCTCCCACGGAGAACTTGGTTTAACGTTGTCAGCCCGACGTAACCAGTGCTTATTCCGATTGACCCAACATCAGAAAGTCATTTAATTTATGTTGGTCACCTAAAAAGTAGAATTTCAGCTTGTGGCCATTTATTTTGAATATTTTATCAGTTTTAGGATCTTTAATATCCACAGCTCGATAGGGATAAATTTTCATCACAACAAATGAGCCCATCCACCTGGACTTAAGTTTGCTTGGAAATAATCTCAACCTTGCATTGTAAAGCAAAACTTGTTGTCCTTAAAAATTTTTAGTAAGAATCCTTCGATCATGCCACATCTTCATTCCTTATCTCTTCAAGCTCATTCAATTGCAAGAACCTCTTCTCACCAACATCTTTCTAATTTTCCAGCGTCCTTCAAATAGTAATTAAACTTTTTAATTGCCCAATATGCTTTATGCTCAAGTTTAACTGGTAAGTGACGCTTTCCCAAATATTAGCCAGTATGGGGACATTCCTATAGGAGTTCTTTATGTAGTCCTATAAGCCCATAAATCATAGTCAAGTTTAGCTGACCAATCCATTTTTTTAATATTCTTTTAATTTCATGATTTGATAATTCACTTGTGGGCTTGAAATTAAACCACTTGACTATGATTTGTGCCCATAAACAACTTGTCTGAGGATGATAAGCAGGTCTGAGGATGATAAGCAGTATGATGATAAGCAGTATCAATTCTATGGTTTATATGATATTTCTTTAATAATTTCTCCATTATTGCATTTCTGAAATGACTTCCCCCATCAGTTACGATTACTCTCGGCATCCTAAATCTACAAAATAAATTTGTTCTTAAAAGCTTTGCAATAATTTGAATATCACATCGAGGTAAAGCAATAGCTTCTATCCATTTGGACACATAGTCTACTACTAACAATATATATAAATTTTTGAAAGATGGTATAAATAGTTGATATATATAAATTTTTGAAAGATGGTATAAATAGTCGCATGAATTCCCGCAAAAATTAAATATCTCAACTTCTAACACATTATTGAGGGGCATCCCGTTCCTCCTAGAAATATTACCTACTAAATATTGCCTACTCATACTCATTGATATCAATCACAAGTTTTGATATAAGCATTAACATCTCTAAAAATTGTAGACCAACGAAATCCAAATTATAAAATTTTTTATGTTGTTTTATCAACACCAAAATGTTCCCCAAAATCAGAATTATGACATTTTTAGATAATTTCATAAGTTTCTGTTAAAGGCACACATCTTCGAATAATAAGATCCTTTCCTTATTTATATAAAAATGGGTCATCCCAAAATAAGTCATAGCTTCAGATACAAATTTCCTCTTCTATTGGTAAGTCATTCCATATGATATAATATCACTAACAATGAAGTTCACAATGTCGGCATACCATGGAACACACCACTCACTAACATTGAACAATTCTTCATCTAGAAAGTGTTCATTAATTTCTTTTTCAAAACAGAGTAGTTTTTCTAATTCAAACATGGACAAATGATCAACAATTTGATTCTCAGCTCATTTTCTATATACTATTTCAAAGTCAAATTCTTGCAAAAGAAGAACCCAACTTATTAGTCTAGGTTTTGCATCCTTTTTTCTCATTAAATACTTAATATTAGAATAATCTGTATGCACTATATATTTAGTTCCAATTAAGTATCGTTTAAATTTATCAGAAACATATACTAATGCTAATAACTCTTTCTGGGTTATGGTATAATTAATTTGAACTTCATTAAGAGTTATACTACCATAGTAAATAACTTTGAAAATCTTATCATTCTTTTGTCCTAAAACAACTCCAATAGCATAGTCATTAGTATCACACATTAATTCAAAAGGTTTTTCCCAATATGGTGAAACAATAATTGGTGCAGTGAATAATTTTTCTTTTAATAATTTAAAAGCTTTTAGGCACTATTTATCAAAATTAAAAATTACATATTTTTTAAGTAAATGGCATAGAGGCTTAGCAATTTTTGAAAAGTCTTTAATATACGTCTGTAGAATCCAACATGTCCTAAAAAACTCCTAATTTTCTTCACACTTGTTGGGCAAGGTAAATTAGTGATCACTTGAATTTTTGCTTGGTCTACTTCCATACCATTTTCTAAAATGTGATGTCCCAAAACTATTCCTTATGCTACCATAAATTGGCATATTTCCCAATTAAGGACTAAATTTATTTCTTCACAGCGCTTAGGAACTTTTGATAAATATTCTAAACATGAGTTAAATAAAGTTCTAAACACTAAAAAGTCATCCATAAGAACTTCAATCCCTCTTTCAATTAAATCGCAAAAAATAGCCATCATGCATCTTTGAAATATAGTAGGTGCATTACATAATCCAAAGGGCATTCTTCTAAAAGCAAATGTATCATAAGAACTGGTAGAAGTTATTTTCTTTTGATCTTCAGCTAGTCTATCCAGCATCTTATCTAGAAAGGGTAGTGGAAAATGATCTTTCCTAGTGGCGAGGTTTAATTTTCTATAATCAATGTATATTTGCCATCCTGTAACTTGTCTTATTGGTATTAGCTCATTATGTTCATTCAAAGTCACATTCACTCCTCCTTTCTTAGAAATGTAGTGAATTAGACTAACCCATCCACTACACTATCTAATAGGGTAGATAATTACAGCATCTAACCACTTTAAAATTTCTTTCTTAATAACTTATTTCATAACAGGATTCAATCTCCTTTGAGGATCGGCCCTGGGTTCGCAGTTCTCTTCCATATGAATTCTATGCATACAAATTGAAGGACTGATTCCTTTTATATCAACAATCATCCATCTAAAGGCTTTCTTATAACTCTTTAAAGTTTTCATCAAACTCTCTTCATCTTCTAAAGTCAATTTTGAGGAAATAATAACAGGCAATGTAGAGGAATCAACTAAAAAGACATACTTCAAATGTTTAGGAAGTAACTTCAACTCAAGCGTGGGAGGTTTTTCAATTTATGGACAAAAAGAGGTATCTTTTTTTGTCCTATCCAAAACTTCAAAACTTTCTATAACATAATTTGAATCTTTCTTATATAATTCTTCATATTAATCCAATTCTTCTTCTTGCTCGTGTTCCAACTCTTTCATCTTTGATTTTTCTTCATAAGTTGCTTTGAAACGACATTCATTTAAGTATCTTATAACATCCATTCTATAACATTCATCATCTTTAATCATCATCTTTACCTTTTGCAGTGTATTTTATTGATTTAGAAATATTAAATGTAACTGTTTGATCATTAATGTGCATAGTTAATTCTCCTTTTTGCACATCTATCATTACGCTTCCTGTGGCTAGGAAAGGTCTCACCAAAATGATAGGTTTCTTTTTATCTTCCTTCATATCCAGTACTATGAAATCAACAAGAAAGATAAATTGATCCACTTTCATTAGGATATCTTCTATAACTCCTTTAGGATATGTTATTGAACGATCTTCTAACAGCAGAGTTACAATAGTAGGGGTTTTTTCTCCTAATCATCTTTTAAATATTGATAATGACATAAGGTTGATGCTTGCTCCTAAATTACATAAAGCTTTCCCATAAGATATATCTCTTATTGCACATGGAATTATGAAGCTACTAGGATCTTTATGCTTTTTAGGAAGCTTTTTCTGAATTATAGCACTGCACTCCTCACTACGTGTATCGGTCTCATTATCTTCAAACTTCCTTTTCCTGTTAAGAATATCCTTCATAAACTTCACAAAGCTTGACATTTGTTCTAGAGCTTCAACAAATGAAATATTAATTGTAAACATTTTAAAAATTTCCAAAAATTTTGAAAATTACTTATCCAACCTTTGTTGTCCTTTGTACTTATCCAACCTTTGTTGTCGAAGCCTCTTAGGAAATGGAGGTGGTGGTTTTTCCAAATCAACTTTAAGTGGAGAAATAGATCTCTCCAAAATTTTAGGAGCATCCTCTTTTGGTTCTTTAATCTTTTCTCTCTCTACTTCAGTCTCTTTTTGAACTCTACCTTCCAATTCTCTTCCACTTCTGAGTTGAATGGCTTTTACTTGCTCTTTATTCTAGTCTTTTGGATTTATTTCTATATTACTAAGAAGTGTTCCTTGGGATCTATTACTTAATGAATTTGCTATTTTTTCTAATTGATTCTCAATATTTCTAATTGTAGCTCCCTGACTTTGTAACTGATTTCCCATTTGTAACATAACTTCTTCTATAGACAACTTCTTCTCTTTAAACTGTGGATTACTATTAAAACTTGAAGGATAAGTAGGTCTATAATTACTATTCCTTTGGTTGTTCCAGTCTCCCAATGGGTTTAATTGATTGTTCTCCCATTGCTAATTATTACCACCCGTAGTATTATTCCAATTGAAGTTGGGATGGTTCTTCCAACCTGGGTTATAATAATTTGAATATGGGTTATTCTGTTTATTATTTATGACATTCAAATTTTCTAATGATGCTTGAGAATCTACTATTTGTCCTAAAGAATTCTCTTCAATTATAAGAAAGAATTCTCTTCAATCATAAGAATTTTTTGAGAAAAAATCATTCCAAATTGGTCTAACTTCCTTGAATTTGTTGCAACTTGATTTGCTAGCATGGCAAAATCATCAATTTTGTGAATATTGGCTAATTTCTTACAATTTATCCTTTCAGAAGGCCATTAAAAATTATTTGTAGCCTGATACACCAAAAATATATAGTTTTTTAGACCCATATTTTATTCTTATTTTTGGTGATATTGCACTTTAATGGAAGGTATTTTTACGCTTATTGGCAGGTTGTTGAATTTTAGGACTTGAAGCAAAAAGAAAGTGAAAATGATGAAATTTGGAGCAAAAATGAAAAAGTTGAAAATTTGTTCAGCTCCGACGACGCCATACTGGGCGTCGACGACATCGTTTGACAAAGAGTGGAAATTAATTAAATGAAAACTGGCGTCGATGGCGCCAGAATGTGCGCCGACAGCGCTTATGGCGGTTCAGGCCCTATTTCTAGAAGATTCAACAAATCTGGACGCTTTTTGAAGAGTTTTTGGATGCAACTATTGAAGAACCGACTCTAGGCTCTATTTGGGGCCAAAATTCATCAAAAAAACTCTCTTTCTTGGTTATTATTCATCCCCTCTTCATTCCTCTTCATCCCTTCTTGCTCATTTTCTCCACACTTTGCCTCCATACACTTTTTCCATTTTCATTACACCATCATTTAGGAGTCTATTAGTGATTTTTATTTAAAAGATTAGAGATTTTGTGGTGAGATTAAGTATGAATTCTTCTCTGAGAGTGTTGGAGAAGGAGAAAAGTGAGAGATTTCTTCTTCCTACATTTTCTAGAAGAGGTTACAAGGGGTTTGATTTGAGAAAGAGTTCAGATAAATGTTGTTTGTTTGTTAGTGTTGTATGAACTTTCTTTTATATATGAAATTTGTGTTTTGTTGTATTTTTCTCATGAAGTCTGAGTAGTTTACTTTATCTTTCTCGCTACTCTGAGATATGGTGAAATGAAGAGATAATATGGATATGCCAATATTAAAATATAAAATAAATT
>NW_018250784.1:277718-283006 GCF_001263595.1 Phalaenopsis equestris | reverse complement strand
GCCAAATGAATTGTTAAAATGTGTTGTGAAACATATGATCTGGGAAATGGAGTATGAGTTCTACAACAGAGTGAGGATCACATTTGATTGCAGAAGGAGAACTTTGTTCATGGAATTAAGTGCAAATAAACAGGGAAATATACTTTGTTAGGTGTAGAATTGGAGAACCTTTAGGGTGACAGACTAAAATCCCCAATTCGATCAACTATATAATTTTTACACAACTATATCCTCGGGATCATAGCCATCTCTTCAATTAAAGCATAAGCGTCATGAAATGGTTTTCACATCAATGAATCATCAGCAGCGTCATCAATAATAAATCTAAGAGATCTAGCTAATCCATTATAAAAAGTTTGAAAAGGAAAAGAAACATTACAAAGCAGTAAGGACTTATATATATATATATATATATATATCGATACCAAGTTTTTGGCACCATTGCCGGAGAGAAATGTAAAATGGGATGTATGTGATTATGTGATTAGTTTCCTTAATAGTTATTCTTAATTTGCAACAAAGCCAAAAAATTGATCCAAAGCAAAAATTAGGTAAATCTTTCACTACGAAGGAAAAATGAATGCAGTTATAATATTTTAATAGGGGATACTACACAAGTATATTGATCGGCACTAAAAAGTCGAGGAGTTTCCCGTTGGAAGCTATCGGCCGCCGAAATCAAAAATCCCGTCGTCCTCTTCGGAAGGATGTTTAATTTACATATATTTATACATAAGTTTTATAAAAATATGAAATTAAACTGACCCCATATTTTTCATAGTTTAAATGAAAGAGCGCTATACCTCAAACCCTGAATCTATTTAGGAGGATAAACACAAGACTTAAGGATGTGGCTCAATTAAATAAACTAAGAAATATATGACATACATTTGGTTTGTGAAAATCCTTTTATTAGCTGACAAGTTCATCTATTTAATACAAAGAATTAAATAAGGTTTATATTAAGTTGGGTTCGGACAAGCTTCCTATAAGGGCAAGCCCCTATAATTAATTATATCTTAAATGACTGAAGTCACCTAAGAAAACTCTCAATAAAAATCAGGAAATATTATCTTCAAAGAGGTCAAAATGATAAGACTTTTCAACGAAATCGGACAAAGAGACGTGCAAAAGGGAATGATTCAAACTTGGAATATTTATTATAGAATCTAAAGGAAGAAGAACTAGGGGATGCCGCAGATTCGAAGGAGAACCTTGGTGACTTTCTAGTCTACCCTATAGTTTGACTTTAGTTTTGAGGAAGAAATATTTGAGTGTTTTATCCTGCCAATTTTATTTATTTAGCGCTTACATTCGTGTGAAACGATCACACAAATAACCTGGAAGATATGAGGATTTAAGTCGTGACGGACGACAACCTCGAAATCCTAAGACGAGTTAGGGTTTAGAATGTACAGTAGAGCCGTACAAATGCATAAAGATAAATTGAGGATTTATGTTGCATAAACAAACAACCTCGAAATTCTGTGGATTGTTGTTTTAACTTCTAAGGAATGAATTGTTTAACTGGTGTAGACATGTTCTGTTATTGAAGATGGTCGTGCTGCCCACAATGCTAGCTCTGAGCTCATTGTCGTGACGAGTTTAAGTTTTTTAGGATGCGAGGTTGTGATGTCAAATTAGACGGCCCTATGGTTGTAGTCCTGTAAACATTTTTTATGAGAGGCATGTTGAAGTTGTACAGTGTATGGAATAACAGTAGAATGTGTAACACAGGACAATAGTAGATTATGCAGTTTAGCAACCGTAGGTTACCTCCTCCGATGGATTCCCGATCATCCGATAGAGACGTCTTAATTTAGTCGCAATTGTGGTTTTTTGTGATGTTTGTGATTAAATTTTCAGTTGTCTTATATTTTGAATGTTGTGGGGGTGAATTTTATCTTGGTTGATTTTTGTTTTAGTTTTGGTTTTACTGCTATCCTAGCAGTTTTGGTTTTCATGCAGGGTGACATCGTTGTTTAGCATGCAAGTTCGTATTTTGGTTATACATGCAGTGAGTAAGTACAGTAACGTACTAAAAAAGTATGGGAAACCAAAAATGTAGGTAAATAAGTCACAATAAAAGCGTATCTGGATGTTCTTCCTGTCATCTCCAACTAAAACTCAAAATACATATAAGGGCATTTTATGTAAAGCGCAAAAAAAATAAGGTTCCTAGACTATATCTTGGTGAGTCCCTTGTTGGTTTGATTAAAGATGATTTTATTAAGCAAAACATATCAAGTTTAGTAGACCTCCGAGGTATCCAACAAGTCAGAAGAAAAAGGCAGGTCCATGCTTTCCACTCACCGCCTGGTGAAAAGTCTTAAGTTCAGGTCAAAGAACCGAGAGAAACAAATTTTACATTTTTTTTTATTTTTCTTTGAATTACTAGAATTTTTTAAGTCAAGGATTAAGAAAACAAATCATTTTTAGCCTTTAAAATTATTTTAAGCTTTAAAATTCAATATCTTTACTTAAAAAATTAGGAAAAACATTCCAATTGTTCTTAAGTGCTTAGGAAATAATTTAGAACATTTCCATGAATTTTATCAATTTTGTGATTTTTATTAATTTTTAATTATTTAAAAATTAAAATAGGCTTAAAAAATGAAGTTTTTCTTTTTATTACAATTTTTTTATTTTATTTACAATTATTTTATTTACAATTTTATTTCTAGAAAATTTCTCTGATCACAGAGAACTCCCAAAACTAATTTTTATAGTTTTTTGAGTTATATTTTAATTGTTAGTAATCATTTTAGTGTTAAAAATGCATTTAACTTAGAAAATCAAGTTAAGTTATCAAATGAGCTCCAAATATTTTGAAAATTTTATAAGGAGTTCTTTGAACTTTAAATCATAGTATAGACAAAATCAAGTCATTTAGTTGTTTATTTTTCCCAAATTAATTTTCTTTGTGCTTTAGGGTTTTGTGAGATTTAAGTGTGTTCTTAATGCTTGGCCTATAAAAAATTTGCCAAAGGGTTCTTTAGTCACAATAAACCTTCCAAAATTTCTTTGGATTTTTCTAAGCAACATGCAAATTTTTATGATTAATTTATGCAAATAATAGACATAAACTTGAAAAATATAGATCTCTGTCTAGAGGTCTTCACTGACTTTGAAAAAATTAGAGAATACCCCACAAGATAGAGGCAATGACATGCCAAAATATGAAGCCATGGTGAAATGTCTACATGCATGGAGAGTTAAAATACTCAAATAAGTATTTATTAATTAAAAATAAAATATTCATCAAATAAACTTCAAACCATTTCCACATTGTTCTCCTCTATTCGTTCTCCTCTATTCACTAAGCACTAGGATATTTTTGTTTTATTTTTATGATTTTTCTATACCAAGATATGAATTTTTGAAGGTAGTTTGCATTTTTTGAATTATTTAATTCCCTATTTATCTACTTAAAAGGACTGTGCCACACAATCATGCGACGACTCCGAAAACATGTGTGGCGTGCTCTGGTTGGACGCTGCCTTCCACATAGCCACTGAATCAACCCGCGCTTTATGAAGAACGCTCTCATCCGGTGAAACCAGAGCCCTTCATTTGATACATGCGTGATCCAATGGCTCCGCGTTGGCCCCGCGTCATCATCTCCAAATAGAGTGAACCTGTGACCGTTAACATTAAAACGCTAAGATCCCACTTATTTCTCAACCAACATTAAAACGCTAAGATGACCTCAAGTTGGATCCTATGGACTCGTCTAAGTGTGACAAACGTATCCATATGGTAAACATGCCATTAAATCAACTCTAATTAAATGGAGAATGAAAATAGGCTCGGGAAGACGGGGAGTTCAATACCTTTGCTCTGAGAAGGGAAGTTTCAATCAGAGGTGCTCAACACGTTCTTAGAGGTCCAACGAGGCTAGGTATTGAGCCTTTAGTCATGGTGAAAGGTCTAGACCCAAATTCGATCAAGGTCAAATTTGGGTGTTGATCAAAGTCTAGTGTAGAGGCTCTCTGTGAGGGGGTTTTGATGGTGCTTTGTCTTCTTTCACTGTAGTGAAGGTGTGAGTTAGTTTAATTTGATTTTTGTGTACTGTGGAGGTGTGGAGAGTTTTGTACTATCTCCGATAAGGGTACTAGGTGTGGAGAGTTTTGTACTATCTCCGATAAGGATTTGAGCTCAAAAATTGAACTCTGGCAAGGGGAATTAGGGTAAGGAAGTGGTTGGGTTGCATTGAAGTGGTCTCAAAGAGGCTATGGGAGCAATTTAGAGGGGTCTCCTTGAGAAAATTTTAACACCTCTCTCTTGGCCATGAATGGGCCATTTTATAGCCATGGTCGCAGAGGGGAGCTCAAGGCCTGGTCATGGGAGCAAATGTCTGCCTAGGTGGTGGGCTAAAAAGCTCTAAGGTTTGATTTTGGTGAGCTGGCCCCTCAGGTTAAGATTAGGTTTGATCTAAGAGTGGTGGCTCTCAGTTTGGCCATTTTCCGGTGACTAGGCTGGCCTACAGGGCCAAGGGAGGTGGCCAAGATGTCAGGTAAGCCAGTGAGAGGGTTAATTTTAATTAACCCTCAATGACAAGTGATGATGGGGAAGATTTGATGATGGGGAAGATTTTTGGATGGGGAAGATTTTTGGTTAAGGCCCAAAAAAGGGAATGAATCCCTTAATTTGGGGATCTTTTGGTCCATATCAGGCTTTGGTGGACTTGAGGTGGTTTAGACTGGTCCTTAGGAGGATCTTAGTGGCTGTGGAGTCACAAATTTGGTGACTTTAGGGTGGTTAGGCCAATTTTGGTGTATAGGTTCAATTTAGGTCCAAATAGCTAAAAGTTGGGTTTGGGTTAGGTTAGCCATGATTTTGAGCCTAAATGATTGATCAACATTGTGTAGATGATTGTAATGAAGATTTTTGGTGAAGGATTAAAATGATTTTGAGTTCAATTGGGGGTTCAATTTGAAGTATATTGGAAATTTGGTCACTTTGGGGCATGTTGGGTTAGACTTGAGTATAGATTGGATTAAACTTGGGCTAAGTCCAAATTGATTGTTGAAAATGGTCAATAGGAATGTCATGAAATATTTTCAATATAAATTGGGTGCCAATTTTGGGGCCAAGGTATTCAATTTGGTGAAAATTAATTGAAAATGGTCAATAGGAATGTCATGAAATGTTTTCAATATAATTTGGGTGCCAATTTTGGGGCCAAGGTATTCAAATTGGTGAAAATTAATGACAACCAATTTAGGGCAAATTTGGGGATTCTTGGACTTGGGTCAAAATTATGGACTTGGGTCAAAATTAAATGA
>NW_018250784.1:257747-277692 GCF_001263595.1 Phalaenopsis equestris | reverse complement strand
AAGGCCAATTGAAGGTCAATTTTGAGGTCAATTTTGATGTGTATGAGTGTTATGAAGAGTTTAGGATTCAAATTGAGGCCAATGAAGTAGGCCATGAAGTTCAATTTGGTGAGATTAAGTCATGTAGCCAAAATTGGGGGGTCTGACCTAGATCAAAATTGGGCTCATAACATGGGCCAATTGAGCTTAGATTTGGTTTAAATTGGTCATATGGAAGGAAAATTTAAGTTTAGGATTGAAATTGGGGGAAACTGAGACCAAATTGATGGGCATTTGAGATAAATTTGAGGAAAATGGGCCTTTAAAGGCAATTTAGGTTTTTGTCAAAATGGTTAAATTGGTCAAATTAGGTTCAATTGAAGGGTCCAAATTTGTTTTGGAGACATTTGGAGTGATTTTGGATGTTCTACTATTTTTGCAATTTTGGCAATTTTGGGGGAATTTTGGTAAATTTGGCATTTTTGGGTAATTTTGGTAATTTGAAAAGGTTTGAAATGATTTTTGGACAAATTTGGGTATTTTGGGTGGTTTTGAGAATTTTGGCCAAATTTTAGGTTCCAAGGGTATTTAGGTAATTTGGGGGATTTTGGGGCAAAATGCCAAGTTAGATATTTTGGGTAGAATTGAGTAGTTAACCACCATAAATGAGCTATGGACCAATGGAAACCCCATTTGGGTCCTCTATGTACTGGTCTTAGATAAATCCTAGCCTAGGGCTAGTGGATATATGGGACCATCTACATGAGTCTCCCAAAGGATCAAGAGACCAAAGTCTGGAAAATTTGGGTTTAGGGTTGTAAGTGATTGTAAGTGAGAGTGAGTGCAAGTGAGCGCCTTAGCTCTACAAAAACTCCCAGAGTCAACCCTAAGAGCAAGCAGTCCTATGCGAACTCATCTTGAGCTCCCCCACAATGACCCCATCTACTAAGTGCTAGAGGTTAGGACCAATATGTGAAACTTCAAGTTGAGTAAGGAAGATGGTAGAATTTCTAATGGTGAGAGTTCATTTTCTAGTTTTCTAGGAATAGTCAACAGAAAAGTCCTATGGGTAGACCTTAGGCTACTAAAGAGAAAAAACTAAACCTTAACCAAAAGTGAGGTCAACAAATGGACCCCCAATAGGTGTGGCGTGCAAGGCAAGAACACTGTGCGTATTGGCGTTGACCGACGAGATCAACAAAACCAATACAAACTTTAAAGTCAACAGACTTAGAAGGAGGTGTTTAATTGTGTGTGTTATTTGTTTCCGTTGGGGAATTAGCAAGTGAATATTTGAACGAAGTCAAGATGTAGGAACTCTCACTGGAGACTGGAGAGTGGATTTGAGTTATCAAGTTTCAAGTATTTATAGAGAATGGGAACCAATATGTAAGTGCTGCCATTAGGGTGAGAATTTAAATTTAGGTATCGATTCCAGAAAGAGAATCAGAATTTATGTACCGACCTCGAAAGAAGGGAACCATAATTTAAGAATGATCTCAAAATGAGAATTGAAATTTAGGTATCAGTCTCTATAGAAACCAGAAGTTAGGGACCAACCTCAAAAAGGAGGGAATTAGAAGTTAAGAAGTGATTCCAAAAAAAATGAGAATTGAAAGTTAAGGATCATTCTCAAGAGAGAGTCGAAAGTTAGGGACCGATCTCAAAGCGAGGGATTTAGAAGTTAGGAACTGATTCCAAAAATGGGATTTGAAAGTTAAGGATCAATCTTAAAAGAGAGTCGGAAGTTAGGGACCGACCTCAAAAGGAGGGAATCAGAAGTTAGGAACGGATTCCAAAAATAAGAATTGAAAGTTGAGGATCAATCTCAAAAGAGGATCAAAAGTTAGGGATCGATCTCAAGAGAAGGGAATCAAAAGTTAAGGACTAATTCCAAAAATGAGAATTAAAAGTTAAGGATCAATCTCAAAAAGAAAATCAGAAGTTAGGGACCGATTTCAAAAGGAGGGAATCAAAAGTTAAGGACTAGTTCCAAAAAAAGAGAATTAAAAGTTAAGGATTAATCTCAAAAGAGAGTCGGAAGTTAGGGACCAACCTCAAAAGGAGGGAATCACAAGTTAAGGACTGATTTCAAAAATGAGAATTGAAATTTAAGGATTAATCTCAAAAGAGAGTCAGAAGTTAGGGACCGACCTCGAAAAGAGGAAATCAGAAGTTAAAGATTGATTCCAAAATGAGAATTGAAAGTTAAGGATCAATCTCAAGAGAGAGTTGGAAGTTAGGGACCGATCTCAAAAGGAGGGAATCAGAAGTTAAGGATTGATTCCAAAATAAGAATTGAAAGTTAAGGATCAATCTCAAAAGAGAGTCAGAAGTTAGGGATTGACCTCAAAAGGAGGGAATCAAAAGTTAGGAACTGGTTCCAAAAATGAGAATTGAAAGTTAAGAATCAATCACAAAAGAGGATCATAATTTAGGGACCGATCTCAAGAGGAGGGAATCAGAAGTTAAGGACTGATTCCAAAAATGAGAATTGAAAGTTAAGGATCAATCTCAAAAGAGAGAGTTAGAAGTTAGGGACTGACCTCGAAAGGAGGGAATCAGAAGTTAAGGACTGATTCCAAAATGAGAATTGAAATTTACAAAGAGTTTGTAATGTTGAACCCATAAATATGTGTCCTATGAAAAAGGCTAACATTGTTGAGGAAACTGTGCAAAATTTTGTGAGGTTTAGTGTATAATGTGAAATTTCACAAGGATGTGAAGAGTTAATGTAGACAAGGATATTCGTGTTGCATGAGCAAAGAGTAAGAAACATCGAAATTGAGAGAATTGACTAAACAGATTTGTTTTCTTTTCTTATTATTTTATCATGTTTAACTTTCAAAATATGTTTTCTAAAATTTAATTTTTGTGGGTTGATTAATTTTCAAAAGAGTGTTTTATTTGAATTTTATTATTAAGTTTTTATTATTTCGTTCTTTGTCCATTGTAATCTCGAACCAACATATGGTTCGTGGATTTTATCCATTGCACAAAAGGGCAATTGAGCAAACACATGAAATTTTTGAAAAAGATTTCATTAATGTGCTTTAACATATGTTACATATTGAGTGTAAGCTAGAGCCTCAAAAAGTACAATTATGCAGACTGCATCAAAATGCATCCAAAAATATCCTATGCCAAGTCCATATCATAGGCTGAGCATGTCTAATCTGCTGTAATGGAAATGCATTAAAAAGGAATCCTCTGAGCATCTGTCTCTGGTGAGACAAGCTTCTGATCGAGTTAACTTTCTAAGCCACCCTCCAGGACAAGAGTTCCCTTTGCTTGTGCTTAGAGGTGCAACCCTCTCATAGCTTGTGTGGCAGTAGTTCTTCCAGCTCCGGGTCTGGTTGGAATCCGTATGGCATTCTGTTGTCATCCATCCTCCGGAAAGTCACGAACACCCTGCTGTGTCGCACCCTTGGAATGCAATGTTTAGTGACGTCTGCTCTGTTTCTTATAAGAACTAGTACAGAATCAACAGGTACTGAAATTTCCACGAATCCTCTGAATTCATTAGGGCCGATAATATCTATTTCTTTTCCAAATAGGATGTTGCTCTTGCTCATGAATGTGACCATGCAGAAAGGCCTCACAAAGTCATTATGGTCAATGTGCAGAGGTATGCAGTCTCCTTTATCATATATGTTGATAATATAGCTGTTAAGAATACAGTTAGCTGGAAGTATGCTCCATCATACCATTTTTTTAATCATTTATTTTATCATGGGAGGTAGTGGATCCATCTGATTATGTCTCAGAATCCCAGAAGGATTTCCTTGCCTATTGTTAGTGAAGTTGCAACAGCAGCCGCACTATATAGTGATCCTGTCCTTTCCTCACATCCACTTTCTTAGCTTGGAATAAGTTCTTTCCATTAGCAGACCTACTCAACCTTTATCTCTCAAATCAAAAATGTAGTTGAGAATATTTTGTTCATCACTTTCGGAGAAGACCTTGGTGTATAGCTCTAATCCTTCTAATATGTTGATGAACCTACCTTGCACTTCTTCATAGAGTTCGAAGTCCCTTTTTCTTACCTTGCTCATCTTGTAGTATTTTGTGGTCATGATGATCAGTGGCTGTCGGGGATGTTCCCTTATTTCAATGTTGACTGGAATCCAGGCCGGTGATGTCTCTATCTGCAGTAGAATGTATGACTCTGCATTTGACAGGATATATGGCTCTGTACCAAACGGGACATATGGTTGTGCATCCATTGGGTAATCAGCGGTTTTAAATCTATCATCAGAGGATACATATTCCTCTAAAGTACTGTAGCGCTCAAGATGGAGGACATTGCAGTCCGGACACTCCACGAATGCCCCTGCGGTTGACATATGTGCTTGTATTTTGAAGCTACAGGTCGGGCAACCCGTACAAAGAACATCTGAAACTGGTGGTATTTCCAGCTCTGTAACAAATCTTGACTCATCGTCTATAGCAGGCAGGCTGGAATAGGTCTTTCTCATGCTCGAATCTTAGATATCCCCTTTAGGGATAAAGGTCAGCAAGTTCTCTGCCTCTTTCTGGCATCTCCTCTCCTCGCGTAGGAAAGCCCTATGTTTTAGACGGCTAGTGTTTCTGCCCTGAGTCCGTTCTTCATAGCGCCGCACCTGGAAGTCTTTCATTATCGGCAGTGACTAGGCCTCCAGTCGGCGTAGCTATCATGGACGGTAGGCAACTGGTCCCCTTCATCTGGTCTTGTTGTACCATTACATTTTTCCCCTTTAGTAAGGAACTATTCCTGGTACCGAACCTTAGCAGTGAGGGTAGCCCTTCTTTCTCCTGACGGTTGACCACATCCATCAGAGGACCCTCATAGTCCATGTCGACTTAGCTAAAGTCCATGTCAAAGTCTATGGTACCGCTCTGCAGCGTCCTTTTCTTGTTTAGTGCGAGGTTCCAACCATCCTTAAAAGCAAAGATCAGCCTCTGGCCTGACATTTCTCTACAGACGACAGGAAAAATATCAGTGAGCTGAAACTTAGCGTGAACAAGAAAAAAACAAAGTGATTATTAAAGAAAATTTTAGTTTTATGTTGGTGAGAAAATTATTTATTTATGTATGTATCTTGTTTAATTTAGTAGAATATCAAATTTAAAAGAGAAAATTGAAATGTGCAATTTCAAAAATTTTCATTAAATTGAGGTTAATCTTATTACAAAGTTTTGGACCCAGTCATAAACATTTGGCTAAATAGATAAACCCAGAACAATTTAAATTTCAAAATTTCAAATCAAGCAATGTCAAGCAATGTCGGTTGCGTAGTATGTCTTCAAGTATCGTCCATTGACTGGCAGCATGGGTCTTTCACCACGAAAATCTACTAACTGGTAGGCTCCTCCTGCGTAAACTTTTTTAAAGACAAACGATCCCTCCTAAGTTGGCTCAAATTTTCCATCTATCTTGCAGCGTGCAAGAATGGGTCTTCTGAGCAAGAGGACAAGGTCACCAACTATGAATGTCCTTGGGTGGACCAATTTGTCATGAGCTTTTACCATCTTCGCCTGGTAAAGTTCTATATGTTTTGGTAAATTTCCAAATGTTGCGTAAATTTCCAAATGTTGCTGTGCTTCTAGTCATTTTCCCTCAAGACTCTCTAGTTCTTCAAGTCTGACTTTTGTACTTTCCTCTGTTGTAAGTTGGTTGGCAATAGTGACTCTGAGAGATGGCATCTTAACTTCTAATGGTAGTACGGCCTCAGACCCGTACACGAGCATGTAGGGTGTACATTGAGTGGGAGTCCTGAACGTCATCCGGTAGGCCCACAAAGCTTCTAGTAACTTGTTGTTCCAATCTCTTTTGCTTTCATCCAATGTTTTCTTTAAAATCTGTACCAATGTTTTGTTAAAGGCTTCAGCCAGACCATTTACTCTGGGATAGTAAATTGTATAGAATCTCTAATCTATCCCATGCCATTTGATGAAATTGTTGATTTTGGTGCTTTTAAAAGCTTTCTCATTGTCGGAAATTATTCTTCACGGTACTCCAAAATGGTAGACAATTTGGATTTTGAAGAATTGAAGGACGTGCAGTGTTGTAACCTCTCATAACGTTACCGCCTCTGTCCATTTGGAGAAATAATCTATAGAGACAAGTATAAATCTGTGTCCTTTGGAGGATGGAGGGTCTATCAGACCTATTATGTCCATGCCCCAACACTTGAATGGCCACGAAGCAACGGTTAGGTGTAGCACATTTGGAGTTGGTGTAAGACCACCCCATGCACTTGGTACTAGTGACATCTTCTGGCTGTATCCATACGGTTGGACATCATTGCTGGCCAATAATATCCGAGTCTTTGATCTTCATTTTCATCATTGGCTCTGACTGGTGAGCGCCACACAATCCATCATGTACTTCTTTGACAATATTCTGTGCTTCTATTTTGCTTAAGCATCGTAGCCACATCTGATCGAACGATCTCCTGTAGAGGACGTCACCTACTAGAGCATATGACATAACCCTTTTTGTAATGTGATGTGCCTCAAAATTTTCTTCTAATAGCTTTCCAGTATGAAAATATTCTATTAATGGCTTGCACCAATCTTCATTGATATCTGCAACCGTAATTATCATTTTTTCTTCTTTCCTGAGCTTGTGTAGAGTTTTGAGATCGATCCGAGAAAAAACTTGTCTTCCTTGTACTGCAACATCAATGGAATCCACTAGGGGACATGCTAATTCTTTTGCAAGTTTTGCTAAAGCATCAACATAGGTATTATCTCCCCTAGAAATCTGGTAGAAAGTTACACTAGGGATCTATTCCAGCAACTTCATCATGTACTGTTGGTATTTTGCTAATCTTGATTTCAAAATCTTGTATTGTCCGGTGACTTGCTGGATGATGAGTTGTGAGTCGCTATAGATGACAATGTCAATTATATCCATCGAGATTGCCAACTCTAATCCGGTGATTAAGGCTTTATATTGTGCTTCGTTGTTGGTACATGGCTCTGTCAGGTGGTATGAGAACCTCAACATACCCTTATATGGCATGATAAAGATCAATCCAATACCTGCTTTGCCTAGTATAACTGTACCTGATCCTTTGTCCTTTCTGGCTGATGAGGCTCCGTTGAAGTACATTTCTCAGTGTCACGCACTAGAAAATTCCATTCGTAGTATTTGCTCGTCTCGTAACTCGTCGTTGAGAGAGGACCCAGCTGTCAGTGGGTGTGTAGCGAGAAAGTCTTCTAAAATTTGTCCCTTGATAGCACGGAGGGGAATAAAATTTATATCAAATTGCAATAAAATCATTGACCATCTTGCAAGACGTCCAGAGAATTTTGGTCGGGTCATCAAATATTGCAACGGGATGAGTTTTGAAATTAGGGTAATTTTATGAGAAAACATGTAATGTTTAAGCTTTTGGGCAGTGAAAATCAAGGCTAGACAATGCTTCTCAATAGGTGGATACCTTATCTTCGTTGGTATTAAGCGGTGACTCAGGTAGTATAGTGTGTTTTCCTTACCCTCATCATTGACTTGGGCTAAGAGGGCTCCAAGAGAGTCATCTAAGGCTGCGGTATAAAGTATCAAAGGTTTCCCTGGGATAGGGGTTGCCAAGATAGAAGGTGTCATTAAATATTGTTTAACGTCCTCAAATGCCCGCTGGCATTTCTCTTCCCAAACAAATTTGGCGTCCTTTTTAATTAATGTCGAGAAGGGCTGACACCTACCTGAGAGATTAGAAATAAAGCGTCTAAGATATGCCAATTTCCCTTGGAAGTAACGTAGTTGTTTTCTTCTTAATTGGGACAATGTTGGCTAACCATGTGGGGTATAGCTCTTCTTTTAAAAAGTTAGCGTCTATTAATTTCATCACCTCGGCGATGAATTGCTGCTTGATTTCGAGGCACATTCTTTTGGGAGCTTGTTTGATTGGGGTCATATCTTTGTCTACCCCAAGTTTATGAACTGCAACCGCTGCTGACAGTCCTGACATCTCATAATAGCTCCATGCAAAGCAATCTTTGAATTCTATTAAAAATTTGATCAGTTGTAAAGATTCTTCCTCGTTGAGCAAAGAAATTATAAATGTAGGTCAGGATTGTTCTTCAGTCTTGAGGTTAATTTCCTTTAATTCATCAACAACCGATTTAATTTCCTCCTCAAATTCTAGGGGAGCATTTTCTATCAGCTGATCAGTAGAGTCATCCTCCATATCAAGGTAATCCCCTTTTGATTCACTAGTAACAACCATACAAAATTTTCAATCAAGGACTGGCCCAACTGTACCAAATCTAAGACCCTCTTTTGAGTTGGGAGTTTGACTTTTAACATCTATAATTTTTCAAAAAGTCGTAATTTATCTTTCGGTATTTGTTTTGCAAATGCCCTTGCTGAATTAACTTTTGTACACAAGGCGAAAAATAACCAAAAGGAAAATCCATTAATTCATTAGGATCATCATCCAAATTTACATGATTTTCAAGATTAGTGGAGGTAAAAGTACAATAAAACTTGATTGGCTTTGAAACAGTGCTACAAACTTCCTTGACCTCTAAACTCTTGACCTTTTGAGGGAGAATCGGAGTAGGGGTCATGGTGTTTAGATGGTGGTTTATCCGATCATACATCATCTCATATTCACTTTTCTCCACTTCTTCTAAGGATATCTCATACTGAGGTTTCTTCTGTTTGTCATCATTATTTCATCTTCAGAACTGTCCTCATCACCAATGTTGATGGTTGGCCTAGTCCGTTCAACAATTAAGTTAATTTTTCCTCGTCCACGTCCCCGACCTCGACCACGGATGCGTGAACTAAAAGAACCTCCACCAACTTGTTGTAAAAGAGTGGTGGAAGATCATTGAAGCAGAGTTGAATGGCCTCATCTTTGTGATTTTTCTGAATCTTCACTTTTATTTGTGACAATTGCGGAAGAGAAGACAGTCTTCTTCGGAGGTGCGTAGTAGGCAACATCTTCATAGTCTTCATGAATGCCAACTTAATGAACTGAAAATAGTTGTAAATCTCCCTTGATGCAATGTTCTTGTCCTTCTTTGTAGTACTTAATGCATTGGTGTAGAGATGATGGAACCATTATGTGTTCATGAATATAGAGCATTGAAAGAGGTCTCGGCGTCAATGATATGTAACTTAGCGGTTGTTACTAGTTCTCCAACCTTCATAAGTAATGTAATGGATCCATGAGTGCTCTCACCCTTTTGGTTGAATCCTCTTAGCATCATTTTATCGATCACAAGTTCTTGGGGTTCAATGCAATGTCCAAATAAGCCAATGTCTGTAGACTCATCAAGTTGAGGGATGCTCCAGGATCTACTAAGACTCTGGAAAACATAAATATGTCAATGTTAACGGAGATGTAAAGCAGATGATTGTGGTCGGCAGTACCGAGCAGCAAGTCTTCATCTGTGAAGGTTACCCCAGACTGTTCCTTCATCGAGCAAACTTTATCCAAGGATGTGCTGGCCAACTGGGCTAACCAAATCTCTGGGTCAAGCAAGGTTGTAACCAGAGACTCTCTCAGCTCTTTTGATAGGTTCAGAGCGTTGTAGATGCTTATTCTGGTTGACAACTTCCTAAGATGAGCTAGCACATTGTAATCCACTTTATAGGATCCTCAAATTTTCTCTTAGTTATGTGGTTCTTCCACTAGCGGAGGTGGAGGTAGCTCTTCTCGAGTTATTATTTGTTTTCCTTTATCTGTTGGAGCTATTCTTGGGGGTAATACTCTCCCACTGCTCAAGTTTTCTTCTGTAATTTCTTCTTTTTAAGATATTATTGTCAAATCTTCCAGGCGTTTCTTCTTTACCGGAAAGATCTAAGTTGATGGCAAGCGGTGCACTGTGGCGCTTGAGAATTGGTTCCTCACTCCTGGTGCTGTCGTAAGCGGTATAATCGATGTCTTCTTCGGTCTTGTTAGTGAGTTCATCAGACTCAAGTACAATTTAAGAATCATTTTGGGAATCGAGATCGAGGCTAGATCAATCAAAATCAATTATGTTATCACCAAAAAAAGTTAAAACGTAGCCGAAATCACAATCATTATATTCATAAGACCCCATAGGGGTAAAAAGAAAATCATACAAAGTCAGGGTTCGAGGATTTTCTTCCTAAAATTTGAAACAACTAATCTAGTAAAGGAAGCACCTATCCTATCCCCCGTGCTATCAATCTTCGTGATGGTGTTCTTCTTCTTCTTTGTCTTTGATGATGACGGATCTCCTGGTGAAATCTTTGTCTCGGGTTTGGAAGGCTAAAGATAGGCTAAAGATTTTGAACGGAGGCGAACGGAGGCTTATTTTGAAGTATTCTGGATTTGGTTCAATATTTTCTTGGATGGTTTGCTCCAGACTGCATTCCATCCATCTTGTCTAGAATATGCAGACAGAAGGTTGTTTTGATGCATCCTGGATTTGGTTTAGGACCCTCTTGAGCTCGTCCCAAGTCGTACTCCATCCATCTTCTCCAATATACGAGGCAATCAGAGCAATTGGCTCAACTAAAATCATATTTATGGAACCCTTTTTAGGTTCTTTTAAATATTCCTTCAGGATCATTATATTTCCTTCTTTAAGGTTCTTCTCGAGCCAATCCTTAAAGATGAAACATTCTTCTATAGTGTGTCTAAGCAACCTGTGGTATGAGCAATAATTTGGTTCATCCTTCTTGTCGACCTCTTCGAGTTTTTTTGGATCTGGTAGTCTAAATTCAGGCTTCTTCATCAATCTTTTGAACATTTTAGATACAGCTTCATCTTTGAAAGAATACACCATTTTCTATCGTTCTGCCAAAGATATTGCCAAAGATATTCTCCAAAGATATTCTTTTATTCTCTATTCGGGATGATCCTCCTTGAGGCGGTCACTGGTTGGACTGGCTACTCTGTTTCTGAGCATGCTGCGAAGATCGGCGAAGATTTTCTGGACATATCTTTATTGGTTGTTTTCCTTTATCGATAGTCTTTGTTGTTCCTGACTTCTTTTCAGATACTCTAGTTGCCTTGGATTTCTTGTGAGAATCCATATGTTTGATTTCTTCTTGAAGACTTCTGGCTTTGCTAAGTAGCTTCTCGAAGGATTTAATGGTGAGTCCCTTGAGCATGAAAGCTACTGGCCCATGGATGCTCTTGGGTAAAATCTCAACTGTGTGATTTTCTTGTAGCTGAGGTTCACACTTTATGCTAAGGTTTCTCTACCTCAAGATGTAATCCACCAAAGTCTTGTTGGGCTTTTGCTTTCTTTTGAAAGTCTTGTTGGGCTTTTGCTTTTCCATCATGAGCTCTTCTATAGAAACATGGTGTTGCGCTCCGAAAAATCTCTTCACAAATAATTTTTCCAGCTCAACAAATATTTTAACTGGTCCATTGGATAAATCAACATACCAATCGAAAGAAATCCCTGACAGGCTGGTGACAAACTATTGGAAGAGTAAAGCTTCGTTACTTCTTGTGTTGCCACAACTAGCTTGAAAATGTGCTATATGCTGTCTGGAATTTCCAGAGCCATCAAATATCTTAAAGTTTGGGGATACAAAACCCTTGGGGAAGAGTATGGCATCGAATTCTTTCAGGTAAGGTCTACCCTTTAAATCCAATGCACCACCCTTAGACTGGGCTAAGTTCTTTACAAAACCCTTGGGGAAGAGTATGGCATCGAATTCTTTCAGGTAAGGTCTACCCTTTAAATCCAATGCACCACCCTTAGACTGGGCTAAGTTCTTTCGAACTTGCTTGACCATTTTCTTAAATTCCTTCTCCGACATGAAGTTTAAGGACTGCAATTTTATTACTTTACTATACACTTCTTTGGTTGCTCATCCTTGTTTGTTGAGGCGACTTCTCTTCTTTCATCTGTAATATGTATAATTTCTGGTTGGTTGACCTCTGGAGATGCTAACTGTGGGGGTTGAGATTGTCCTTGAATTGTGGCCATGGCGGTCATGGCTGCAGTCATCTCTTCTATCCTTTTCTCCAGTTGGCTGACTTGCTCATCTCTTAGGAGGATAGCCCTATGCAACTCATCTATGGCGTTCTCTTTGACGAGAGGTTGAGTCTCACGTGCAGATGTATGATACACCAAAAATATATGCATTTTTATACCCATATTTTATACTTATTTTTGGTGATATTGCACTTTAATGGAAGGTATTTTGATGTTTTCTTGCATGTTGTTAATTTTTAGAGCTTAAAGTAAAAAGGAAGCAAAAAGGATGAAATTTGGAGTAAAAATGACGTTTTTGAGGGAATACTCAACGCCGACAATGCCAAGGTCAGTGCCGATGGCGCAAAACAACCGAAAGCTGAAGAATTTTTACTCAGTGCTGACGACGCTAGACTAGCCCTGACGGCGCCAAAGGCGGTTCAAACTCTGTTTCTAGAAGGTTCAATGTGTTTGGATGATTTTTGAAGAGTTTTCGGAGGCACCTCTTGGAGAACCGACCTTGGGCTTTATTTGGGGCCGAATTTCATCAGAAAACGGGCTCCTCTACGTTCAGAAAGAAGATTGCAGAGGAGGCTGAAGGGGAAAAAAAAAAAACTCTAGAGTGTCATTAGGGTTAGAGAGGGAGCCTTGGGAGAGATTTTCCTCCATTGTGAGAGTTTATAGGCTTGTTCTAACCTTGTGAAAGCAAGTTTAGGGAATGAATTGTTGTGCTTGTGAGTGCTTGGGTGAAGAGTTTGTAGGAGAAAAGCAAGGGCTTGAGTGGAGCATTCTCAATGGAGATTGAGGGAGAGAGATAAGTATATTTGCGTTTTGGGTTTGTGATTTTCTGAAACACTTTTGTATGTTGAATCTCTTTGCATTAATGCATTCTTATTTGTGTTATCCATGCTTTCTGAGTAAATTTTCTTACTTTTCCTTATGGTGATGTAGTAGATGTGTGGGAATGTGGATAACATGTATGGAATAATTTTTTATTCTATATTCAACTCCAAACTTAATTTACTACTTAATTTACTTTTCAATCTGACAAATTGATTTGTTAAAATATGTTGTGAAGCATAGGATCCAGGAAATGGAGTATGAGTTCTACAACAGAGTGAGGTCACATTTGATTTCATGAAGGAGAAATTTGTTCAAGAAATTATGTGCAAATAAATAGGAAAATATTCTTTGTTGGGTGTAGAATTGGAGAATCTTTAGGGTGACAAACTAAAATCCCCAATTTGGTCTTAGTGTTTAAAAACTAAAGAGAGAGTTAGCCTTCAGGTGAAGGGAAGTGGGAGCTCTGGAGTGGGAGCCAGTATCCTCCTGATTTTCTATGCACTATATCAGGGTAGAAAATTAAAATTGCTCCTATTTGGCACAATAGATACTATAAACATTTATCTCATCTCATTTCACTAGAATTTCATTGTAGTGGGAAGGATGCTTTTTCACATAAGAAATCTTCATTAAATAAACATAGTTAGTAGATTAATAGCTACTTTTTAAACTTTTTGCTAATAGTTAAGCAATTTAGTTTGGTTAATATCTCAACCTTCAAAATTAGTGACAGTAATTTCGTTTGATTTTCTGTAAATTTCCTGTTAAAATTTATCATTGCTAACTTACACCTTCCCCATATGATTGATATTTGGGGCTTAAATAGAAAGTCCATTATTGCTTGATAACGATACGTATACTTGCGTAGAATCTCATTATTAATTTCCTATAATTATATATATTTAACACAACTTACTTTTCATATAAGGATCAAGTTTTTGGCAATGTAGGGGTGTCAACTACATAAACATAATTATGCTTTTTCACATAAAAAAAGAAATTTATTTAAGAGTTTATTTTTAAAGAATATTTTTAAAGAATTTTACTTTACTTACTTTATTTGCTTATGTGAAATATTGGATCTAAAGGTTTAGTACCTTACGATTCAAAATTAGAACGTACTATTAGAAAGATTCAGAAACAATAAAGAAAAATTAAGAATTTGAAAGAAATGACAAATAATATAGAAAATCCAATAAATGAGAATCGACAAAGACCTTTAAGAGATTATGCAAATCTGACAATAGATGAACTTCATTTTACTAATCAAAATCATGAGGATGCTGCTAATTCATATGAGCTTAAACCTGTTATTATTAAACCTGTTATTATCCAAATGGTATAAAATAATTAGTTTGGATGATCACCTACTGAAGATCCTAACTTACATCTTACTGGTTTTCTTGAAATTTGTGCTACATTTAAATATGACAGAGTGTCTAATGATGTGTTAGGCTTAGACTTTTTCCTTTTTCATTAAGGGATAAAGACAAGGCTTGGTTAAATTCATTAGCACCTGGATCTGTTAGAACTTGGG
This sequence comes from Phalaenopsis equestris, assembly GCF_001263595.1. Taxonomy (NCBI): domain Eukaryota; kingdom Viridiplantae; phylum Streptophyta; class Magnoliopsida; order Asparagales; family Orchidaceae; genus Phalaenopsis; species Phalaenopsis equestris. The sequence goes on along the minus strand of NW_018250784.1, from coordinate 263,432 downwards.
GAGAATTATCACAAAAAATCTTAGCTAATTATTTTCTACCCTTGAAAATTGCTAAGCTTAGAAATGATATTACATCTTTTTGTCAGTTTGAAGGGGAATCAATATATGAAGCCTGGGAAAGATTTAAGGATCTTCTTAGAAAATGTCCGCACCATGCTTTGCCAGATTGGTTAATAATTCAAACCTTTTACAATGGATTAGTATGATCATTAAAATCTATTATAGATGCTGCTGCGGGATGATCAATAATGTCAAAACTTTTTGATGAAACATATTCTTTAATTGAAGAAATGACTACTAATAATTTTCAATGGCCCTTTGAAAGGGTAAATCTTAAGAGACTAGCTAGTATTCATGATTTTGATGTAATGTCTATTTTAGCATCTCAAATTGCTGTTATTTCAAAAAAGACTGATCAAATATGAGTGAACTATTCAAATACCCCTCAAATACCCCCAGTATTAGAGGAAAATTAACTAGGACAGATTATTGATACTCAACCATCTTATGAAACCTTAAACGCTATAAATAATCAAAATAACAATCCCTATTCTAACTATTTTAACTCTAGATGGAAAAATCACCCTAATTTTTGTCGGAATAATTATAATAATTCGGTGAATCCATTTGTAAATCTGAACAATCAAGGAAATCCTAATTTTTGACCTTATTATCCTCCATGATTTAACTCCAATCCTAACCGATAAGTTAAGGAAAAGAAGTAGACGATGGAAGAAGTGATGTTGAATATGGGAAATCAAATACAAAATCAAGAGGTTGTTATTAGAAATATTGAAAATCAATTAGGACATATTGCTATTACACTTAGTCCCAGACCTTCTGGAATTCTTCGGAGTACAGTGGAAGTTTATCCAAAAGATCAAAATAAAGAGTAAATTTAAGCTATTCAATTATGAAGTGAAAAATAAATTGAAACAAGAATCCAAAGAGAAACTGAATTTGATGAAGAGAAGGAAGAAATAGAAAATGATCAACAAGAAAATGAACAAAATCAGGTTCCTTTAAAAAATCATTACCTCTGTTTTCTTAAAGACTGAAGCAGAAGAATTAAGATAAAAAAATTACAAAATTTTTGGAAATCCTTAAGAAGTTAATAATAAATATTCCTTTTGTTGAAACTTTGGAACAAATGCTAAGTTATGCAAAATTTATGAAGGATGTACTAAAAATGAAAAGGAAGTTTATAGATCATGAAACTGTTTCACTCAATGAAGAGTGTAGTGCTATTATTCAGAAAAAGCTTCCTTAAAAATTAAAAGATCTAGTTTTACTATACCTTGTGCAATTGGTGAGAAGTTTTATGGAAAATCTTTATGTGATTTAGGAGCGAGTATCAATCTTATGCCCTTATCAGTTCTTAAACATTTAGATTTGGGAGAAATTTCCCCTACTACTGTAACTCTTCAGTTAGTTGACCGGTCAATAAATTATCCAAAAGGAGTTATAGAGGATGTACTAGTAAAAGTGGATAAATTTATGATAAATTTATTTTCCCAATTTATAGTATTTGATATGGAGGAAGATAAAGAGATTCTTATTATTTTGGGGAGACCATTTCTTGCAACAGGAAGAGCTGTAATAGATGTACAAAAAGGAGAATTAATAATGAGAGTTAATGATCAAGAAGTAAAATTTAATATAGCAAATGCTATGAAATATCCTGCAATAGAAAAAGATAATGAATGTTTCAGGATGGAAGTAGCTGATTATCTAAGTAATGAACAATTTAAGAAAGAATTCGAAGATAAATTTAAGCACGGAGAAATTTTATTAGAATGAAGATAAAATTAATGAAGAAGATTTGGATTATATTCAGGGCATATTCAGGGCAAATTTGAAATGGCAAATTTGAAATGTTAGACATGTTGGAAAACGATAGTAAAAATCTTATCCCTTCAAGTATTAAACCAACTGAACTTGAATTAAAGATATTACCTGTCCATTCAAAGTATGTATTTTTAGGAGAGTCATCTACATTGTCAGTTATTATATCTTTCAAGTTAATGAGATTCAGGAACAAAAGTTAATAGAAATGTTGAAAAAGTATAAATAGGTTTTTGGATGGACTTTAGCAGATATTAAAGGAATTAGTCCTTCAATTTGTATGCACAAAATTTTATTAAATGAATAATATGAACCTAAAGCTAATCCTCAGAGAAGAGTAAACCCAATAATGAAAGAAGTTGTTAAAAAAGAGATTTTAAAATGGTTAGATACTGGAATTATATATCCTATTTCAGATAGTGCTTGGGTAAGCCCAATTCATTGTGTCCCAAAGAAAGGATGAGTGGCTGGGGGGGGGGGAGGGGGGAGGAAGTTAACACTGGTTGGCGAATTTGCATGGATTATAGAAAATTAAATATGGCCACCAGAAAAGATCACTTTCCTTTACCCTTTCTAGACCAAATGTTGGATAGATTTGCAGGGAATAAGTATTATTGCTTTTTAGATGGATATACCAGTTATCACCAAATTCCAATTGAGCAAGAGGATTAAGAGAAAACAACATTTACAAGCCCATATGGAACATTTGCTTTTCATAGAATGCGTTTTGGATTATGCAATGCACCTGCAACATTTCAAAGATGTATGATGTCAATTTTTAGTAATTTTATAGAACATGGAATGTAAGTGTTTATGGTTGATTTTGTTAGTTTTCCAGCAGTTGGACAATGCCACACTTTGAATTATGCCTTAATAATTTACAAAAAGTTTTGGAAGTATGTGAAAAAGTCAATTTAGTATTAAATTGGGAAAAATGGAGGTATTGTACTTGGAGAGGTATTGTACTTGGACATAAAATTTCTGAAAAAGGCATGAAGGTAGATCCTGCAAAAATCCAAGTTATAGAGAAATAACCACTGCCTACTAGTGTTAAAGGGGTGAAAAGTATTCTAGGACATGCTAGTTTTTACAGACGCTACATTACATACAAAATTTTTCAAAAATAAGTAAGCCTCTATGCCAACTTTTATGAAAAGATATGAAATTTGATTTTAATGAAGAATGAATAAAAACATTTGATTTATTAAAGAAAAAGTTAGTCACTGTACCTATAATAGTACCACCTGACTGGGAAAAACCATTTGAAATAATGTGCAATACTAGTGATTATGCTATTGGGGTTGTATTAGGACAAAGGCACAACAAAGTTTTTAAAGTTATATATTATGCTAGTAGACTCTAAATGAAGCTCAAATTAATTATACTACTACTGAAAGAGAGTTATTAGCTATTGTTTATGCCTTTGATAAATTTAGACCTTATTTAATTGGAACTAAATGTATAGTGCGTACAGATCATTCTGCTATTAAATATTTAATGCAAATGAAGGATGTTAAACCAAGATTAATTAGATGGATACTTCTATTACAGGAATTTGATTTTATCGTGATTGATAGAAAGAGAAATGATTATCAAATACCTGATCATTTATCTAGAATTGAAATAGAAATATTAACTAATTTGCAAATGAAATTTTAGAGAATTTCCCTGATGAACAATTGTATAATATTGACGAAATGGATGTACCGTGGTATGCTGATATAGTAAATTATATTGTAAGTGATATTCTACCACCTGATATAAATAATCCACAATTAAAGGCATTTATGTATGATTCAAAAGACTATTTTTTGGATGACCCATATTTATATAAACAATGTAAAGATCTAATTATTAGAAGATGTGTGCCTTATGAAGAAACTCAACAGATAATTAAAAGATGCCATGATTCTGAATTTGGAGGACATTTAGGAACAAATAAAACTACATATAAAATTTTACAAGCTGGATTTTATTCGCCAACTATTTTTAAAAATGTTAATGAATATATTAAAACATGCAATAGATGTCAACATGTAGGAAATATATCTAGAAGAAATGAAATGCCTCTAAATTACACATTGGAAGTTGAAATTTTTGATGTGTGGGGATTAGATCTTATGAGACCATTTATGCGTTCATTTGGAAACTTATATATATTACTTGCTGTTGATTATATGTCCAAATGGATTGAAGCTATTGCTGTACCTAGATGTGATGCTCGGAGGGTTTCTTGTACCTAGATGTGATGCTCAGAGTGTTTCTAAATTTTTAATTAAAAATATTCTTACAAGATATGGAATGCTGAGAGTAATTTTGACTGATGGAGGATCTCATTTTAGGAATAAGAGAATCAAAAAATTAATTAAGAATTATGATATTATGCATAGATTCTCTACTTCTTATCATCCTCAGACTAGTGGTCCAGTAGAAATATCAAATCGTGAAATTAAAAGCATTTTAGAAAAAGCTGTAAATCCTTATAAATTGGATTGGTCTGCTAGACTTGATACTACATTATAGGCATACAGAACTGCTTTTAAGACTCCTATAAGAATGTACCCATACAAACTGATATTTGGAAAAACATGCCACTTACCTGTAGAATTAGAGCATAAAGCATTTTGTGCTATTAAGGAATTTAATTTTAATCTAAAAGATGCTGGTGAGAAAAGATTATTGCAACTCGATGAACTTGAGGAGATTAGAAAAGAAGGTTATAATGCAAAAATCTATAAAGAGAAAATGAAAATATGACATGATCAGAAGATTATTCAAAAGAAATTTGAAGCTGAACAAGAAGTTCTATTATATAATAGAAGATTGAGATTTTTTTCAGGAAAACTAAAATCTAGATGGTTAGGACCATTTAAAGTGATTAAAGTATATCATTATGGAATTGTTGTGATTAAAAATCCTAACACTAGAAAGATATTTAAAGTTAATGGGCATCGTTTGAAACACTATTATGAAGGACACATACCTCAATTTAAAGAAGTTTTAATGTTAAGTCAAACCAACTAAACAAGTAGTATGTTGGGCTGACGACGTTAAACCAAGCACTTTGTGGGAGGCAGCCCATACTTATATATCTATGTATTACTATTTAGTTTGTTAAGTGTCTTATATATTAATAGATAATAATACTCCACAATTGCATTTATTATAAATTAAGTCCAATATTGGTATTGGAAGAAATGTTGGAATCTAATTGAATGAAAAATGAAAATCGAAAAAATTTTGTCACTGTCGCCGATGCCGCCCAAGAAAATGGATCTCAGCGCCTGCGGTGCCGAGAGCAGTTAGACTGTTCCTGCAACTTTTGGCACACTTTGCGGGATTTCACTCCATAATAACCGCCGAGAGGTGTTTTTAAAGTCTTAAAAATAGCCTAGGACGCCTTGAAACTTTCTATTTTATGATTCCATGGCTTCCAATTCCAGAAATATATCAAGGTATGGAGTTTTTAATAGAAGAAAGTTTATTAGTTTCAATGCGTAGAGATTATACGATAAAGTTATTATGAAGAAGAGATTGATCAAGGAAAGAGGATTTGTTAATCATGGGTTGATCAATCCAAGTGCTCTTGTTGACAAGATTATTCTGCAAAGGCGATGGGAAGTTCTGTGTTACACTACAATTGCAGTTTTTATACCTGTTGAAGAGAAGTTCTATGCAAATCTACATGGAATTACCTAAGGAGTTGTCTTCGTACGAGGTAAGGCTGTACCATTTACTCCTGCGAGGATTAATGAATTGTATATGATAGAAGATGTTCCAATCTGTCATTATGCAAATTTCATTCCTACGCAAGATTTGATGCAAGATATTTATAATTTT
>NW_018250784.1:254842-257382 GCF_001263595.1 Phalaenopsis equestris | reverse complement strand
TTGGTAATGGAAATGAAGCACTAAATGCTATTATAGATCATTCTTCACATGCTTCAACTCCATTAATGCCACCAACAGTTGGAAGTTCGCTTGCTTTAGAGAAGAAATTGAAGAAAATTGAAAGAGAACTTCAGAGTATTATGAATGTAGTGGGAGATGTCAAGTAACTTTTTTAAAACTTAGATTAGAGAATGAAAGAGAATTTTGATCACACTAGAATTTTTGAAGCAGGATTAGTTCAAATGTTTACAAAAAGAAGGATTGAAAAAAATTTGACAGATCAATTCCCGTACCGATCCTTCTATAACCTATATGTTCATTACCAATCTATGGGAGATATTAGAGGAGGGGAAAGAACTGAATGAGGCTGAATGATTGAAGATTGTGAATTCTCTACTTGCTTAAAAGTGTTTATGTGTTTAGTGTAATTGTGTCGATTTGGTTAAGTTTGATTTGGTTTGTTTTTGTTTAGAATTTTTTTTTTAGAATTCTGCACTTTGATTATGTGTATAGTTTTGTGTCAGCATTTAGTATTGTGGTTTGATTTTGATGCTGATTTACAATTAGTTTACTTAATAGGTGTGAATTTGGGATTTGTGAAATGTGTTTGTAGAAAGTGTATTTTCATATATAAAAGACAGTTTGTTGTTGTTTGTGAAAATGATTGTTTGTGAAATGTGTATTTATGAACTTAGAAAAAATTTTTTGTTTAAAAATACTAAAAACTTTGGAGAAAATTGAAACAAAATTGAAAATTTGAAAATCAAAATAGTGAATTTTGGTCCTTCAGCGCCGACGGTGCTGGCATTGGCGCCAATGGCGCCTTCGACCCGAGAGCGACGAATTAACCCTTTAATTCACGATTTTCACCGTAAACATTTATTTTATCCCCTTAAGTCACCTTCAACCTTTGGTTTTGCACCTAGGGCTTAATTTTGGGCGGATTTGAGGTAATTTAGAGGCAAAGGAACTTCGGATTTCATCTTCTTTAGGTAAGAGCTACACTTTAAAGTAAAAATTTTTTATTTTCACCAAAAAATTTTCTCACATTGATTAGATCTGAAATTTTGAAATTTTTTTGAGAGATTTTGAGAAAATGCTTTGGTGAATAACTCTTACTTAGTGGATTCAAGTTTAAAGTGATTTACATTTTGATTTTCAGAGTTTTGGGATTTATTCAGATTTTTTTTCAAATTTTTCTAAATTTCCTATGGCACCTAGATCAAGCCAAAGGAAAGTAGAATATGACAAGCAAAGGTTTATTAGCTTTAGAGCTAGTGCTCAATTTCATAGTCTTCAAGAAAATTAAAAAGTGATTCAAGACCGAGGTTTTAAAAAATCCAGGAGAAGAAGTTGAACGATTGATTATCGATCAGCAGTGGGAAAACTTCTTCTATTTAATTGTCGATGCAATAGTTGGGATAGTTGTGGAATTTTATGCCAACTTTCCGGAGGCTTCTGATGATTTTGTTTTTGTTCGAGGAAAAAGGGTGGAGTTTACTCCAAGAAAAATTAATGAGTTTTATCAATTAGAAGATGTTTATAGATGCAAGTATCATTCGTTTTCTGTTACAGATCAAGCCTTAGATGAAGTTATTTCTTTTCTAACTAGTGAGAAAGGGTCTTGGAAAATAAAGAATGGAGTTAATGTTAACTTTCCCCTTTCTATGTTAAATGTAGTTTCTAAGGTCTGACATTATTTTATTTCTGAGAGGATGATTCAAACAAACCATCATAGTGAAGTGACTAAGGATAGAGCCATCCTGAACTTCTGTATTCAGCAAGTGATGGATATAAATGTAGGCTCTATCATTTATATGAACATTTGATCTATTGCTCTAAGAGAGACCAGTGGTGGATTGGCCACCCTGCTCTCATTTACACACTTTGGGAGCATGCAAGAGTTGATTTCAAACATGATGAGGAGAGGATTGAGCCTCAGAGACTGATTAGGCCTGCCAACATCAAGACTTATGAGTCCCATGTTGATTGGAGATATGGAAGACAGGCCAGGGATATTCCTTCTACTTATAGAACCCCTACTTTTAGTGAGCCTACTTCAAGTGACCCCAACAACAGGGAGTTGTTGGAACAGAAGATGATTCAACAGGGAGATATTTTGAGGATAGATCATAGGATGCAAAATATGGAGGCCAGAAATGCTCACACTGATGATCTGATTCTCCAAAAATTTGAGTGTGATCCTGCTTATGATGATGCTTTAGTGAGATACCTAAGGGGTGACCATACAGTTTAGTTCCCTATTCACCCTACTTTTACTCCATATCAGCAATAAAAGTTAGATGTCGATGATAAGGAAGATGATGACTGGTGATCTTTTTGTTTGTTTGTTTGTATGTGTTTGTATTGTGTGATTGTATTATTTGTTTATGTTGTTGTTGAGACTCTATTGTTATTTTATGTGAAACTCTAATATGAAAAACTACTTTCATTTTAGAATTTAATTTAGTTTTGTTGTTATTTTCAGCACTTTGTTATGTATTGTGATTAGCTCTTTCTCAACAAATTTTATATGTATT
>NW_018250784.1:253099-254810 GCF_001263595.1 Phalaenopsis equestris | reverse complement strand
TTTTTTTTTATGTATTTAATGCTTTCTTTCACCCTTCATTTATAAAGTTCTTCATGTAAAAAAAATCTTTTAAAAATTTAAGTTTGATGGGGAAGAAGAAAAAAAAATTTTAAAAAAAGAGAAAGAACTTAATTTTATGTGTCCTCACTTAACTAAAATTTGAAAATTTTAAAGCTAACATGACCTTTGGTATTAAGGGTTAACTCTAAATAACTATATTTATGTTTCTAAATATATAATAAATTTAAGTAAAAATTTTCAATAATAATATTTTGTAAAAGAGAATAAGACTACTCTTTTCTATTTTTAGTAAAGAAAATTGGTATTTTTGAAATATTAAAAAATCTTAACAGATTCATGTAAAAAGAAAAGAATTGAACTTTATGAAATCTTTAAGTTAATATAAAATTGTTAAGTGAAGAAATGTAAAAAGTTTTTAACTTTATGAAGAGGATAGTGAAGTTCAAAATTATTAAAGGCAATCCAGATATAGTAATCCTCACAAAAAGAAAAGAAAAAAAGAAAAGAAAAAGAAAAGAAAAAGAAAAGAAAAAGAAAAGATGTGGGGAGATGCCTAATTAAAAATTGGCTTCACTTGAATCAACTTAAGGAAAAAGACTTTGATACATTTTCTAAACTTTTGATTTGAATATTAACTTAATTATTAATAAAGTTTTATAATGTTATTTTTCATATGAATTTTCTAAGTGACTTTAATATAACAAATTGCAATTTTTCTTGAAAGAAATAGAGGATAAAAAACCTTAGACTTAATTACTGAATATCTTTACACCTTTAGTATTAATTGGAACTATTTTAAATTTTTCTTAAGTTAAACTATTATGTTTAGATAACTAAAATATGAAAGTCTAAAAGTCAAATTCTTTACGATAAGTTATATTTTTATGTAGTAGAGATGGTATTTAAGGACAAGTAACATGTAAGTTTGGGGAATTTTAATACAAAAAAAATATATACATTTTTAGACCCATATTTTATATTTATTTTTGGTGATATTGCATTTTAATGGAAGGTATTTTGAGGTTTTCTTATAGGTTGTTGATTTTTAGGGCTTAAAGCAAAAAGGATGAAATTTGGAGTCAAAATGACGTTTTTGGGGAAATACTCAGCGCTGGCAGCGCCAAGGTCAGCGCTGACGGAGCAGAACAACCTAAAGTTGGAGAATTTTTACTCAGCGCCGACAGTGCCAAACTAGCGCCGACAACGCTAAAGGCGGTTCAGACCCCGTTTCTATAAGGTTCGATGTGTTTGGATGATTTTTGAAGAGTTTTTTGGAGGCACCTCTTGGAGAACTGACCAAAGGAAAATATTTTGAGATTTTCATATCTATTTTACACTGATTTTGATGATATTGCACTTCAAGGAAATGTATTTTTGATGTTTTGTTGCAGGTATGTTGAATTATAGTTATTGGAACAAAAAGATGCAAAAAGGAGCGAATTTAGAGCAAAAAGGACCAAAATATGAAGATTTGATCTTGGGCGCCGATGGCGAGCTCGACGGTGCCGATGAAGGGTGCCGATGAAGGGTTTTTTCCAAGAGTCCAGAATTAAATATTCTAGAAGGCCGACGATGACGAGCAAGTCGGTTCTCTTAATAGATGCATTGAATGTGGACGATTTTTGAAGGGACTCTTGGGCAACTCTTGAAAACTCTTCTACAACTTTAAAAGAAACAATTTGGAGGCCGA
>NW_018250784.1:248398-252607 GCF_001263595.1 Phalaenopsis equestris | reverse complement strand
GTAGAATTGGAGATTTTAGAGTGACAGACTAAAATCCTCAATTTGGTCCTATCATTTGGGTGCTGAAGTGTAGATGTTAGCCCTCAGGCAAGGGGAACGTGGGAGCTTCGAAGTGAGAGTCAGTATCCTCCCAGCCTAGCCGTAGATTCAGTAAGCAAGCATAGGATTAGTCAATGTTATTTATGCCTGGCCCAAAGGGTAAAGAATAGGTATGCCCCTATTTGGCACAATACAATTTGAACTGATTCAATTTATCCATTCGATTAAATTTCTTGACAAGGAGAAGGATGCTTTCTTATATATTGAACTTCACATTAGAAACTTTATTAGTAGAATTAGTTAATTAAGAGTTTATTAAAATTATATTTTTATTTCAATTGCCTATTAGTGACAAATATGCAAATTAAACTATATTATTGTGATTAAGTATTGATTTTTAAAATCTTAGTTCGTAGCCTCTAATATTACTCCCTGTGGGATCGAAATCCAGGACTCCACTAGAGCCCTGTATTACTTGAGCGATATGTATACTTACGTTGATAAGTGTAACTTTGCAATTATTGAATATTTTATACACATTTTTATCAAATCTATAATCAAGTTCTTGGCTCCGTTCTGGGGGATTTAAATCTTCTAGCAACAGTATCAAATTTTTGTATTTTTAAGCATATATAAAGTCGATGTCAAGAACCGACCTTGAGCTTTATTTGCGGCCGAATTTCATCAGAAAACGGGTTCCTCTACGTTCATTTTTTGTTCCACAACGTTCCACCATGCCACATTTTCATAATCCATCTTCATTCCACCACCATATTGGAGTCAATTAGTAATTTTGCTGGAGTCAATTAGACCACCATATTGGAGTCAATTAGTAATTTTTCTTTCATAGTTTAGACTTTTTGTGGTGAGATTTAGTGTGAAACTTTCTGTAATAGTGTTGGAGAAGGAGAAAATTGAGAGTTTTTCTTCCTGCATTTCTAATGAAAGGCTACAAAGGATTTGCTTTGAGAAAGAGTTCTAGATAAGTTTGTTTGTTTATTTAGTGTTGTATGAACTTTCTTTTATATATGAAATTTGTGTTTTATCATATTTTTCTCATGAAGTCTGAGTAGTTCCCTCTTTCTTCCCCCCTAATCTAAGATATGATGAAATGAAGAGATAAGATAAATGTGCCATAATTAAAATATAAAATAAATTATGATGATTTTTTAGCTCCGAACTTAATTTACTTTTCAATATGGCCAATTGATTTGTTAAAATATGTTGTGAAACATATGATCCGGGAAATAGTTTTATGAGTTCTACATCAGAGTGAGGGTCACATTTGATTTCATGAAGGAGAAATTCATTCAATAAATTAATTACAAATAAATAGGGAAATATTCTTTATTGGCTCTAGTTGAGATTTTAGGGCGACAAACTAAAATCCCCAATTTGATCTTAGTGTTTAAAAACTAAAGCGAGAGTTAGCCTTCAGGTGAAGGGAAGTGGGGGCTCTGGAGTGGGAGCCGGTATCCTCTTAGCCTAGCCATGGATTTAGGGACTATACCTAAGATTAGCCAATGATTTTCTATGCACTGTATCAGGGTAGAAAATTAAAATTGCTCTTATTTGACACAATACATTTTATAAAAATTTATCTCATCTCAATTTACCAAAATTTCATTTTAGTGGGATTGATGTTTTTTTCACATAAGAAATCTTCATTACATAAATATAGTTAGTAAATTAGTAGTTATTATTCAAAATTTGCATTTTCATTTTGCTAATAGTTAAGTAATTTAGTCTGTTTAATATCTCAACATTCAAAATTAGTGACAGTGTTCGTTTAATTTTCTGTAAATTTCCTATTAAAATATATCATTGCTAACTTACTCCTTCCCCGTGGGATCGATATTTGGGGCTTAAATAGAAAGTCCATTATTACTTGATAAATGATACGTATAACTGCGTAGAATCCCATTATTATTTACCTATAATTATATATATTTTACACAACTTACTTTTCATATAAGGATCAAGTTTTTGGCACTATAGTAGTGTCAACTTAATAAATCCTTACATATCAAAATCAGAATCAATGTAGCAGCTCTGGTTTCAATGAGCCACCCATGAAATCTTCGTCGAGTTACTCATTATAATCAAAATCTTCATCTTCGTCAATGGAGACTCCATGTTCCCGAGCCAACTATGAAATCTTGACCTTGAGCTTTTCAACTTTTCCTTCAATTATTGATTCTTGAATTTCCTTAAGATCTGGAGGACCTGCTGGATCTCTTCATCTTGTTCTTCCATCTCACTGGTAATTGCTGTGATAATTTTAGATACTTCGGATCCTGGCTTCATCCCATGATCTTGCCCTACGGGCTCACCGGACCGTATTGGTACAATGACCTTGGGTAACCCACACCTTCTTCTTTGACGGTGATGTATTGAGATGAAGTGTCTCTGCAGAAACATCGGTATATCAAAGAGAAGTATGCTCCCCATAGTGCAGGCCAACTACAGTACTGGGTAATCTCTTCATTTTTTCCTTTGAAACTTTAGGAATATCCTTATAATGTGTGATCGGTAGAATTCTTGGACCCAGTTGTGATTTGGCTGGTCGACGACCAGCGGTCCTAGTGATGGTAGAATTGGTGGTAACTATGAAGGTATCAACTCTGCTCCCTAAGTGGAAGCAGACATGAATACAAGCAGGTAAAGCTTCAGTTGACTTCTGAGATCATCTGGCAGACTTGACGTCCCTTAAGATTTCTTTCTTTATGTAAGGGGATACTGCATGTCCCACTCATTTGAGTAGTTCACTAACTGAACAACCTTCCTCGGAACTTTCCTTGGTAGCTAGCCTCTTGAAAATTGAACTGACTAGGGTGATAGGAGTGGACTTCTTTCTTTCGTCACCATGTCCATGAAGTGATGGTAAAGTAGCGGTAATTTTCTGGATACTCTTGTACCCATTGGTACCCATTAAAGGATGGAATCTAATTCCTCACAGGAGTGGATATGTTTCCAGTAATCTTGACAAATCCTAGTGAGGATCTTCCTCAACAGGTATCTCCTTAGGAGCCTGGGCTTTAGTAGACCTCTAAACCCTCCTATTATGGTTTCTCCTTTGGGTTTGAGTTAGCGGTGTAGTCTTTGAACTTGATCTGATTTCAAATACTGATGGCAAGACAACCAATCCCATAGTCAGATCTTTAATGATCATGACTTCTTTTCCTTTGGCAGCAGCTGGAACAACAAGCTTAGTGGGTTTCATGGCGGCAGTAGTCTTGACCCTCTTACAAGGAGGGAAGTCTTGAAGGAATTTTAGGTTAAAATCACCAGACAATTCTTAAACCTCTCGAGCGAAGACTTTCATTATGACGAACGGGGCTTTCCCGAGAACGAGCTTTCCCGAGAACGACCTCGAGAACGACCTCGAGATCTTCAAATTCTTCTCCAAACTTGATGGTGGGAGCAACATTACGGGCATTGCGGCTCATCGACAAGTTGCAGGAAAAAAGAGTGCGTTGGGCACACCAATGCAGCAGCTTTAAAAAAGAAAGCTCTTGGGTTAGCTATTTGGCCAAAACCTCGTAATCTTAGTGCAAGCACTAAAAATTAACAGAGGTCGATCTGTAGACTGGGTAAGTTTTTTTTTATTTAGTTTATGGGGGGTTTAGTAAAAGTAATTTAAAAGTAGAAAATTTTGATTAATATAAGGAAGTTTTAAAAGTGCATGCAGACATAATTTGATTTAATTTGCAAAATAGCAAATCAAAGTTGAAAAGGAGATGTGCGCGGGCACGACTTAACAACGCACAATGCCGAGGTGAAACTAGTCCACCAACACACCTTTTGGGGTTCGACCCTACATGAAGATTAAAAAATCCTTAATGGCCTCCTGAATCTCTCTGTTCAAAGGTGATTGAAAAAACGGCCCTGAAGTCCAAAAGAGTTGATTGTACTTTCTCAAGATAGAAATTGGTAAAGCATGCCAGTGGAAGAAAGGTAATTTGATTCATGAGCGACATGAACACAATACCGATGTATGGAGATAATATTCCTTCATTTAAATGAAGAGAAAAGCTAGTCCCCAGCGGAATCGCTAGAAGCTGGTCGGCACTAAAAAGTTGAGGAGTTGCCCGTTGGAAGCTGTCGGCCGCCAGAATAAAAAATTTCGTTGCCCGCTTCGGAAGGACGTTTAATTTACATATATATATA
>NW_018250784.1:246250-248274 GCF_001263595.1 Phalaenopsis equestris | reverse complement strand
AAAATATGTGTGTGTGTGTGTGTGTCTATATATATATATATATATATTTACAAAACAACCCCCTAGCAAAACTAAACATTTGAGCTCCCAAAAGCAAGAGGTGGCACAAACTTGGCCATAGGACAAGACTGCTCAAGGCCAAAAAACACAATCCCAACAATCATTTTTGCACTCTGAGGTAAGGAATTTGAAGCTTGTCTTCCTGAGTTAGTAAGTTTAGGGAGGGAGAGAGGGTTTTGGACACATCAGGATGATCAGCATTAGCTCCTTCCATAGCTAGGAAATTTGCAGTTCTATTAGCTTCATTATACACAAATGAAAAATGAATCTTACTTTCAGTGCTGAGCTTTTTAATTCTGTGGATCCATTGATTGATATGCCAAGAGGAAGACATCTTAGAATTAAGTAACTCCACCAGCAGGGAGGAGTCCATTTCAGCAACAATCCACTGCCAATTATTCTTCTTAGCAAAATTTAAAGCCCAAAATAGAGCAGCCGCTTCAGTTTCCAAAGCATCCTCAGCTATATAAGGGGCCTTGTAGATTAGCAAAGTCTTCCCTTTGTGATCTATGAAAATTCCCACAATACCTGCTCTCTTGTTTGTGTAGCTTCCATCAGTGTTAATTTTAATGAAAGGATAAGGAGGTCTCTCCCATCTCACCTTGAAAATTTTAATGTGATTAGCACCCATGTATGTTGTGGTCTGCAGGATCATGGGGAACTTCCTCCAATGTATTAGCTTGTTTAGGTAAGCCCAACAGTTAGACATCACCCATGTAGCACAGGCCTCCCTATCCTCATGTTTGGCCTCTCTACCAATCAAGCAATGGATGTGTTCTTACACTGGTTTCTCTAGCTTGAGCCTCCCCTTCAAATTTTTGGGGATCCATCTTACCAGAGGAAGAACAAAATCAATCCAATTTGATGAGGTTATTGATAAGATAACCTCTACTCTTCAGGGGTGGTCTAACTCCTTTTTGTCTAATGGTAGTATGATCACCCTACTGAAGAGCATTCTTACCTCTATCCCTTTGTATGCTCTCCAAGTGGCTACAATGAAAAGAAGTACCTTTTTGATGCTGGAAAGAACTTTCAACAGATTTATGTGGATGGGAATAGAAAACAAGTGGCTTGGGCTAGTTGGCAAAAAGTGGCTAAACCTTGGGAGGTTGGGGGTTTAGGTTTTAAAGGATTGCACCAGATGCAACACATTAGCATGTGTAAGCTGTGGATTAAATTCAGACAAAATGAAAGCTTATGGACCAATTTCATGCAGGCCAAATACTGCAAGTTTGTCCACCCTGAGAGGTCACTAGGAAGGTGGGAGACTCCAAAATTTGGGTTCATATGCTCAGGGCCAGAGAAGACATTGATAAGCTCCTAAGATGGGAGTTGGGAGAAGGGAATATTAATTTCTGGAAATATAATTGGTGTTCTAATGACTGTTTGGAACCTTTGCAGGATGAAAAGGAGGGGGATTTATTGGTCAAGGACTGCTGGGTTGACAATGTTTGATCTGAGGAATTTTTGAGCGAGCAGTCTGCTAGCTACATCTCTACTATTCAATTTGACAGAAAAAATAAGGGCCAACTCAACTTGTTGAACAGGACTAGAGCTAGTATCTTAAAAGACATCCAGAACTATCTGTACTGTTGGGACACTTGCCAGTGGAATATCTTTTCTTGCCAAAAACACCTCACCCCTTCCATGTTGTTCTTTTCTTGGAGAGTTCTTAATAACCTTCTCCCCACAGATGATATTCTGAAACATAATGGCCTGAAAGGTCCTTCTAGATGCCACCTATGCAAGCTTGATCAGGACACAAGGGATCATTTATTCTTCAGGTGCAGCTTTGCTAAGGAGGTTTGGAAAAGACTAACTTCCCGAATGAATATCAACCTGATTAACATTGGTTGGGATAATATTACAGACTGCATTAAAGACTAGAAAGAGATAAACCTCATGCCAATTCCCTTCATTGTTGCTTGGTTTATTTGGATGGCTTGAAACATATATATATATAT
>NW_018250784.1:238418-245258 GCF_001263595.1 Phalaenopsis equestris | reverse complement strand
AGTCCAAATGAATTTACGAAACTCAACTTAATGAGTTCCATACTTTCATTTAGACCGTGCAAAACTTTGTTAGCAACCGTAGGTTAGCTCCTCCGAGGGAATCCCAATCATCCGATGGCGACGTTTTAATTTAGTTGCAATTGTGGTTTTTTGTGATGTTTGTGATTAAATTTTGATTTGTCTTATATTTTGAATATTGTGGGGGTGAATTTTATTTTGGTTGATTTTAGTTTTAGTTTTGGTTTTACGACTATCATAGCAGCTTTGGTTTTTATGCAAGGCGACATCGTTGTTTAGCATGCAAGTTCGTATTTTGGTTATACATGCAGGAAACCAAAAATGCGGGTAAATAAAAAACAAAAAAAAAACCGTACCTGGATGGTCTTCCCGTCATCTAAATGCATGTAAGGGCATTTTATGCAAAGTGGAAAAATAAGGTTCTAATGATTTACCAAATCCTAAATCATATCTTGGTGAGCCCATATTAATTCAATTAAGGATGATCTTATTAAGCGAGACATTGTGAGTTTAGTAGACCTTCGAGTTATCCAACTGGTCAGGAGAAAAAGCAGGTCCATGGTTCCCCCTCACCACCTGGTGAAAAGTCTCGAGTTCATTTAAACTTATTATGTTGCTTAATAATTCATCCTATAAATATTTCTAATGTTTAATGAACAGTGATGTTTCAATTATCCCTAAGAGTAGGGTGATTATCATTTATCATTCAATTTGAGAATTATGCAGGTGAAGGCCCTTCCGATCTAAGACCCTTAAAGGGGCAAGTTAGTGTTATTGAGACACTTAGCAATTTTAACTTTAACTTGGGCTTGTAGTGTTTCAAAGGAGTTAAATTATTATTCACTTTTCTAATCTTTATTTAATCAAATTCAAATTTGCTTAAGTTGCCACCAAGCCCTTAAGATCCTGATGGATGTCTTAGTCATTTTGAAAGAGATTAAATTTTAAGTGGCAATAATTCATCATCACACCAGTTGAATGTCACTTGAACACCAGATAAGGGTATTAAATTAGTGAGTTATTAACACCCAAAACTATACCCCTAAGTCTTGGATCATTCAATTTGGTAGATTTCCAAATTTTAATCGTTTGGGAAATTTCAAATTTATCCTTTAATTAGAAAAAGTGAGATTGGTTTATACCAATTAATTCCTTATATTTCAATCATTCCAATATGTTAATTAAGATTAAAGGTTGCCCATTTCCCTTTCTTGAATGATGCTTAAATGTTAATTAAGGCTGAATTTCTAAAATTACACTTTTACCCCTAAGGTTCTATCACTTCATAATTCATCAAATTTAATTCAAATGAATTTAGAATTTTTATCCCACCTTACTCATGGGTAATTAAGACATCAGAGGAGAAAATGTGATTTTCCAAATTTTAATTTAATTTATATATTTATTTATATGCAAGAATGGGCTTTTTCAAAGAAAATTCCATAACTTAACCAAGACAAAGCCTAATCACTTGAAATTTTTATTGGAGGTAGACTTTGACTAGATAAACACGTGGACTCAAAGTTCATAATTTTTTTGTGTTATATTTGAATTATTAGAATTTTTCTAATTTCTGTAGTGATAATTAATTATAAAATATTTTAAATGTGAAAAATTAAGTTTTACATTTTTATTAAATCTCTCTGAGGTCAAAGAACCCAGAGAAATAAATTTTACATTTTTTTTATTTTTATTTGAATTATTAGAATATTTTAAGTGAAGGATTAAGAAAAATTCATTTTTAGCCTTTAAAAACTATTTTAAGCTTTAAAATTCAATATCTTCACTTAGAAAATTAGGAAAAATATTCCAATTGTTTTTAAGTGCTTATGTAATAATTTAAAACATTTTCAAAAATTTTATATGAATTTTATCAATTTTGTGATTTTTATTAATTTTTAATTATTTAAATATTAAAATAGGCTTAAAAAATGAAGTTTTTATTTTATTTACAATTTTATTTTAGAAAATTCCACTGATAACAGAGAACTTTGAAAACTAATTTTAAAAGTTTTTTGAGTTATATTTTAATTATTAACAATCATTTTAGTGTTAAAAATGACATTTAACTTAGAAAATCAAGTTAAGTTATCAAATGAGCTTCAAATATTTTGAAAATTTTATGGGGAGTTCTCTGAACTTTAAATCATAGTGTAGAGTCAAAATCAAGTCATTTAGATGTTTATTTTTCTTAAATTAATTTTGTTTGTGTTTTAGGATTTTGTGAGATTTAAGTGTGTTATTAATGACTTGGCCTATCAAAATTTTTCCAAAAGGTTCTCAGATCACAATAAACCTTTCAAAAATTTTTTGGATTTTTTTAATCAACATACTAATTATTATGATTAACTTATGCAAATAATAGATGTAAAGTTGAAAAATATAGATCTCTGTCTAGAGGTCTTCTCTAACCTTAGAAATATCAAAGAATATCCCCAAGACAAAGGCAACAACTTGCCAAAATATCAAGACATGGTGAAATGTCTACATGCATGGAGAGTTAAAATACTTAAATCAGTATTTAATTTATTAAAAATAAAATATTCATCAAATAAAATTCAAACTATTTCCATGTTGTTCTCTTATGTTCACTTAGTACTAGGATATTTATGTTGTTCTCTTATGTTCACTTAGTACTAGGATATATATATATATTTTTTTTTGAATTTTCTACACCAAGATATGAGTTTTTGAAGGTAGGAAGAATTTTCTGAAATATTTAATTCCTTATTTATCTACTCAAACACGCAGTGCCACGCAATCATGCGACGGCTCCGAAAACACGTGTGACGCGCTTTAGTTGGATGTCGCCTTCCACGTAGACGCTGACTCGGGCTGCACTTTATGAATCACGCTCCCATCTGGCAATATCAGAGCCCTCCATTTGATACACGTATGATCCAACAGCTCTACGTCATCATCCCCAAATAGAGTGAACCGGTGACCGTTAACATTAAAACCTTAAAATCTCACTCATTTCTCAACCAAATGACCTCGGGTTGTATCCTATGGACTCGTCTAAGTGTCACGAACATATCCATACGATAAACATGCCATTAAAACAACTCTAATTAAATGGAGAATTAAAATAGTCTCAGGAAGAGGGGGAGTTCAATACCTTTGTTCTGAGAAGGGAAGCTTCAATCAGAGGTGCTCGGTATGTTAGTAGAGGTCCAAGGAGGCTAAGGATTGAGCCTCTGGTGATGGTGAAAGGTCTAGACCCAAATTCGATCAAGAACGAATTTAGGTGTTGATTATGTTGGTTGAAGTCTAGTGTAGAGGCTCTTTGTGAGGGGGGTTTGTTGGGGCTTTGTCTTATTTCACTGTGGTGAAGATGTGGGTGAGTTTAATTTAGTTTTTGTGCATTGTGGTGTTGTGGAGAGTTCTGTCCTATCTCCGTCAACGATTTGAGCTCAAATATTGAACTATGACAAGGAGAATTAGGGCAAGGAAGTGCTTGGGTTACACTTAGGAGGTCTTAAAGAGGCTATGGGAGCAATTTAGAGTGGTCTCCTTAAGAAAATTTTAGCACCTCTCTCTTGGTCGTTAAGGGGCCATTTTATAGCCATGGTCGGAGGGGAGCTCAAAGCCTGGTCATGGGTGGAAATGTCTGCCTAGGTGGTGGGCTAAAAAGCTCTAAGGTTTGATTTTTGCGAGATGGCCCCTAGGGTTAAGATTGGGTTTGATCCAAGATTGGTGGCTCTCGGTTTGGCCATTTTCCGAAGACTAGGTCGACCAGAAGGGCAAGGGGAGGTGACTAGGAGGTCAGGTGAGCCAGTGGGAGGGTTAATTATAACTAACCCTCAATGGCAAGTGGTGATGGGGAAGATTTTCTGTTAAAACCCAAAAAAAGGGAATGAATCCCTTAATTTGGGGATCCATTGGTCCATAACATGCTTTGGTGGACTTGGGGTTGTTTACCCTAGTTTGGAGTATCTTAGTGGCTGTGGAGTCACAAATTTGGTGACTTTACGGTGGTTAGGTTATCAGATAAAAATATGTTGAGATTTTCATACCTATTTTATATTATTTTATATGATATTGCCATTTAAGGAAAATTATTTTTGATGCTTTGTTGCAGGAATAATGAAATAGGATCATTAGAGCAAAAAGATGCAAAAAAGGATCGAATTTAGAGCGAAAATGACCAAAATGTGAAGAATTGAACTAGGGCGCTGACGGCGCCATCGACCTCGCTGACGTCGAGATTTTCCCGAGACTATAGAATTAATTCATTAAATCAGAGTGAAAAGGACGGTCTGCCGACGGCGCCCTCGAGGCCGCCGACGGCCCCCTCGAGGCCGCGAACGGCTCCCTCAAGGCCATAGATGGCGAGCTCGACGGTTACTTCCAATTAGGCTTTGGATGAGGATAAATTTTGAAGGGATGCTTAGGCAACTCTTGGGAAAACTCATCCACAACTTTAAAAGAAGATTTTCACAAAAAGTTAGAGAGGTCCTGGAGGTTAGAGAGGTTCCATTAGTGTATAGAAAATTTACTAGAGTGTCAAAAGTATGAGGAATTCTTCAAGAGATTGTAAGAGTGGAGGGAAAGTGAGAGATTTCTTCCTCCTTACCACTTTGAAGAGGAATTTTGTGTGCTGTAAGGAAAGGAAGAGATTCAGAGGAACTTCGAGGAGTTTGCTTGTGGAGAAATTAGAGATAAGTTTATTTATTTATGTAGTTTGTATGACTTTAATTTTATATATGAATTCCGAGTTTTGTTGTGTTTTCTCCATGAGATCTGAGTAGTTTTCTCTGTGTTTCTCCTTGTCTTGAGATTTGTGAAATGGTGATTTGAATTGGTTGAGCCACAAAAATGTTAAAGAAATTGTGATGATCTTTTCACTTTGATCTTAATTTTCTTTCAATCTGGCCAATTGATTTGTTAAAATATGTTGAGTTTTTCAACTAAAGTAAAAATTACATTTTAAGATTCACGAAGGTCAAAGCCCTTGGAAGTTGGGTGTAAATAAATAGGGAAATAAAATTATCGGACATAGAATTGGAGATTTTAGAGTTAAAGACTAAAATCCCGAATTCGGTCCTATCGTTTGGGTGTTGAAGTGTAGATTTTAGTCCACAGGCGAGGGGAACGTGGGAGCTCTGAAGTGAGAGCCGGTATCCTCCTAGCCTAGTCGCATATTCAATAATCAAGCGTAGGATTAGTCAATGTTCTTTATGTCTGGACCAAAGGGTAAAGAATAGGTATGCTCCTATTTGGCACAATATAATTTAAATTAATTCACTTTATCCGTTCACTATCATTTCTTGATAAGGAGAAGGATGTTTTCTTATATATTGAATATCACATTAAAAACTTCATTAATATATTTAGTTATTGAAAATTTATTAAAATTACATATTTATTTCAATTGCCTATTAGTGACAGATAAGTAAATTGAATTCCATTGTTGTAATTAAAGTATTACTTTTCTAAAGTCTTAGTTCATAGTTCTAATATTATAGAATGAATTATTCTCCAACACCTCCTATGATGGAAGAGAATTCATCTGGGCAATATATGGATGTTCAACCTTCATATGAGACTTTAAACACTATTAATAGACCTAACAACCCTTATTCGAACTATTATAAACCAGGGTGGAAGAATCATCCAAATTTTAATTGGAATAACAATTCTTCTACAAATCAACAATGGGTGAACAACCTAGTGAACCCATTAGGAAATTCATCCAACTAAGGAAATGTTAACTATAGACCTTCTTATCCTCTAGGATTTAACAGTAACACTCAAATTAAGGTGAATAAGTTGTCTATGGAAGAGCAGATTTAAACATGGGTCAATAATTGCAGAATCAAGGAAATCAATTACAAATTTAAGGAAATCAATTACAAAATCAAGGAACTGCTATTAAGAATATTGAAAATCAATTAGGGCATATCGCTACTACGCTCAGTAACCAAACATTAGGAACTTTTCCTAGTACCGTGGAACCGAATCCTAAAGATCATAGAAAAAAATAGATAAAAGCAATACAATTACGAAGTGGAAGAATTGTAGACAAGAGTGCAAAAAGAAAAGGAAACTGAAAAAGAGAAAATGGATACTAACAAAGAAAAGGATCATGAATACCCAGACTTAGAATATCCATTTACACCAATGAAGATTACTGTGGAGAAACCTCCACCATCGTTTCCTCAAAGATTGAAGCAACACAAACAGAATAAACAATTTTTCAAATTTTTAGAAATTATTAAGAAGTTAACGGTAAATATTCCCTTCGTAGAAGCTTTAGAGCAAATGCCCAATTATGTGAAATTTATGAAAGATATTCTGAATCAGAAAAAGAAGTTCACGGATAACAAAACTGTTGCACTTAGCAAAGAGTGTAGTGCAATTATTCAGAAAAAGCTACCTGAGAAATTAAAAGATCCTGGCAGTTTCACTATACTGTGTGCTATCGGTGAAAAAATTTATGGAAGAGCCTTATGTGATTTGGGAGCCAGCATTAATCTTATGTCTCTATCAATTTTCAACAGATTAGGATTAGGAGAAGTCTCACCTACTTCTATAACTCTTCAGTTAGGGGATTGTTCAGTTACATATCCTAAGGGAATTATAAAAGATGTGTTAGTAAAAGTGGATAAATTTATCTTTCCTATGGATTTCATTATTTTAGATATGGAGGAAGATAAAAAAATATCTATCATTTTAGGGAGACCATTTTTAGTTACTGGAAAAGCTATGATAGATGTTCAAAAAGGAGAATTAACGATGAGAGTTAACGATCAAGAAGTGACTTTTAACATTGCAAAATCTATGAAATACCCTGCTGTTGAAAGAGATAATGAATGTTTT
>NW_018250784.1:235697-238202 GCF_001263595.1 Phalaenopsis equestris | reverse complement strand
CTAGCCACTTGAAGTATGTGTTTTTGGGAGACTCATCTACATTACATGTAATTATATCTTCAGAATTAAATGATTTGCAAGAGCAAAGACTGTTAGATACATTGAAAAGATATAAGAAAACTTTTGGTTAGACATTAGCTGATATTAAGAAAATCAGTCCTTCAATCTGTATGCACAGATCTATATTAGATGAACAATATAAACCAAGGGTTGATACACAAAGGAGATTAAATCCAATGATGAAAGAAGGAGTTAAGAAGGAAATTTTGAATTGGTTAGATGCTCGAATTATATATCCTATTTCAAATAGTGCGTGGGTAAGTCCAATTCATTGTGTTCCTAAGAAAGGAGGAGTAACCGTTGAAACAAAAAAAATAACAAATTAATACCGGCAAGTTACTGGGTGGCGTATTTGTATTGATTATACAAAATTAAACACTGCCACCAGGAATGATCTCTTCCCTTTACTGTTTTTAGATCAAATAGTAGATAGACTTGCTGGACAAATATTTTTTTAAGATGGATATACCGGTTACCATCAAATTTCTATTACTCTTGAGGATCAAGAAAAGACAACATTTACTAGTCTTTTTGGAACTTTTAGTTTTAGAAGAATGTCTTTCGGATTATGTAATGCACCAGCAACATTCCAGAGATGTATGATGTTCTTATTTATTAAGTTAGTTGATGATGGATTGGAAGTATTTATGGATGATTTCTCTGTATTTGGAACATTATTTGATGCATGCTTAAATTATCTTGAAAAAGTTTTAGAGTTACACTGACAATGAAATTACAGACAGTTTCCCTGATGAACAACTTTATAATATTAATGAGTGGAAAATACCATGGTATGCTGATATTGTTAACTATATTGTATGTGATATTTTGCCACCTATGCTGACACTGCAACAACAAAGGAAATTCATTCATTAGGAGTTTTCTTGGACATGTTGGTTTTTACAGGCGTCTTATTAAAGATTTTTCCAAAATTACCAAACCTCTATGCCAACCTTTAGAAAAGGACAAAAAATTTAAATTTACTGAAGGTTGTTTAAATACCTTTGAGTTATTAAAGGAAAAATTAATCACAACCTCTATTATAGTTTCACCTAACTGGGAGAAACGATTTGAACTGATGTGTGATGCTAGTGATACTGCTATTAGAGCTGTTCTTGGACAATGGTATGAAGAGATTTTTAAAGTTATATACTATGCCAGTAAAACTCTCAATGATGCACAAATTAATTATACTATTACTGAAAAAGGGTTATTGGCCATTGTGTATGCTTTAGATAAATTTAAATATTATTTAATTGGAGCAAAATGTGTTGTGCACTACTGATCACTCTGCTATTAAATATCTAATGCAAAAGAAGGATGCCAAACCAAGGTTGATTAGATGGATAATTTTGTTGTAAGAATTTGATCTTATGGTTATTAATAGAAAGGGAACTGATAATCAAATTACTGATCATTTGTCAATATTAGAAAACCATGAATTATCTGACATTGACAATGAAATTACAAGCAATTTCTCTGATGAACAACTTTATAATATTAATGAGTGGAAAATACCATGGTATGCTGATATTGTTAATTATATTGTAAGCGATATTTAGCCACCTATGCTGACGCTGTAATAACAAAGGAAGTTCATTCATGATGCGAAAGCATATTTATGGGATGAGCCTTATTTATGTAAACAATGTAAGGATCTGATTATGAGAAGATGTGTACCTTATGAAGAAACTAAGCTGATCTTTCAGAAATGTCATGATTCTGAATTTGGAGGACATTTTGGGATTGATAAAACTGCTTATAAAATTTTACAAGATGGATTTTATTGTCCTACTATCTTTAGAGATGTTTATATATACATAAAAACTTGTGATTCGATGTGATCGATGTCAACAAGTAGGCAATATATCTAGAAGAATTGAAATGCCTCTGAATTTCATATTAGAAGTTGAGATCTTTCATGTTTAGGGATTAGATTTCATGGAACCATGTATTCCTTCATTTGAGAACTTATATATATTAATTGCAGTAGACTACATTTCTAAGTGGATTGAAGTGCGAGCTTTGCCTCGTTGTGATACTAAAAGTGTTTCAAGTTTTTTAATGAAAAATATTTTCATTAGATAGGAATGTCTAGAATGATTATCACTGATGGAGGATCCCATTTTAGGAATAAATATATTCAGAGATTGGCAGAAAAGTTTAATATTATTCATAGAACCTCTACTGCCTATCATCCTCAAAACAGTGGGTTAGCTAAAGTTTCTAATAGAGAGAATCAAACAAATACTTGAAAAGACTATAAACCCTAGTAGAATAGATTGGTCCACTAGATTTGATACTGCATTATGGGCTTACGACATCACTTATAAAACTCCTATTGGAATGACTCCTTACAGGCTGATTTTTGGAAAGACTTGTCACTTACCAATAGAATTAGAGCATAAAGCATATTGGGCGATTAAAGAATTCAATTATAATTTG
>NW_018250784.1:231691-232345 GCF_001263595.1 Phalaenopsis equestris | reverse complement strand
GAATGGGTTTACCCTATGAAACCCATTAGTAAGGCCAATTTAAAAACTTATGAATCCCATGAGAAATGGAGAACTGGAAGTAGGAGTCAAGAGCCTTCTACTAGTAGAGATGCCCCCTCTATAAGTTATGACCTTCCACCTTCTAGTTCCCCTACTTAACTGACTTGATGAATGAGTTGACCTTGCACGAAAAAGTATAGAATTAATAAATGAAAGGATTGGAGGTTTATAACGTCGACATGATTATGATAGTGGGTACCTTCAGCGACATTCAAATTCATTCAAATTTTGAGGTAGCTTATATTACGATCCTCAGGCCCGACACTACAGAGGTGAGCCTGATGTAACTTTCCCTGAGTGCTCCCGATATACTCAGTATCAACCCGATCAACCTGCTGATCAAGGAGATGAAGACATAGTGTAGGATTTTGATATTTGAATGTAATTGATGTACTTGTACTTATATTTTTATTTCTGAGATCTTTTGTAATAGAAATGGATGTTTATGTGTATTTGGACTTTCATTTTTATTATTATGTTGTACTTGTATGATTTTTAATTTTTTTTATAAAGTTAGTGTTATAGTTAAATTTGCATGTGTAGTATAATAGATGTTGAGTAGTATTTTGGAATGTAATGTGATTTTTATTTCAC
>NW_018250784.1:230654-231681 GCF_001263595.1 Phalaenopsis equestris | reverse complement strand
GTGATGTTTATTTTCATTTTAGTATTTTTGTCTTTTATTTAGTATTGTGGTTTTGTTATGAAATGTTGTATTTTTGTCTTTCTTAGAAATTCCTCTAATGATTTATATGTGTAGAAAGCTCCTAATGTTACAGACTAGGTGAAGTAGAAATTTTGAGAAGGCTTGCGAAAATTTTAGAATGATGAAAATGCCTAAAATACTGAGGTATGATTTATATTTAGAGTTTTTCTTTCCACCTATATTATTTCATATTTAAAAATTTAAGTTTGGGAGAGGGAAAAAAAAAGATTAACTATTAGATGTCCTCTATTTCAATTTTTTCAAAAATTATTTATATGATTTTATGTAGTAAATTTAATTCAGGTAACTATATTTTTGTAACTATTTAAATATTATGGTAGATTTAAAGAAATATTTTTGTAATGAAAATTAATTTTGTAACTTAAGATATTTAGTATAAGAGAATGAGATTATATTTAACTATTTAAAGTAAAGGAAACTATATTTTGAAGTATTAAGAATCTGAAAATTTATTTGAGAAGAAAAGATTGGGGCTCAATGATGTAAAAGCTATGAAATATGTATAAGATAAGGGAATGCTTTGAGTTTCAAATTTAGGAAAAGAAAGGTGATGTTCAAAATCATTAAAGGCTATCCAGATATAGTAATCCTCACTTGAAAAAGAAAAAAGAAAGGATTGACAAAAATCCCTGAAAAGAAAATCATTAAAGGCTATCCAGATATAGTAATCCTCACTTAAAAAAGAAAAAGAAACGATTGACAACAATCCCTGAAAAAAAGAAAAATATATAGGATTGAAAGCAATCTAATGAAAAAAAGAGAAAAGAAAGAAAGAAAAAAATATAAAAGTAAAGAGAAGCTTGAGGATATGCCTAATAAAAAATTGGCTTCACTGGACCTACCTAAAGGGAAAACCTAAATACATTCCTGAACTTATATTTATGAAATAGATCTTTTACTAGTAATGTTCTCATGAAGTTCCTATCATTTGAATATTCTAAGTGAC
>NW_018250784.1:229538-230371 GCF_001263595.1 Phalaenopsis equestris | reverse complement strand
TTACATTATTTTTGATGATATTGCACTTTAAAGAAATGTATTTTTGATGTTTTGTTGCAGGAATGATGAATTAAGGTCAATGGAGCAAAAAGATGCAAAAAGGAGCAAATTTTGAGCAAAAAGGACCAAAATGTGAAGAATTGAACTAGGGCGCTGACGGTGCCATCGACCCCGCCGACGGTGAAATTTTTCCGAGACTCCAAAATTAATTCATTAAGAAGGGCCGCTGATGGCGCCCTTGAGGCTGCCGACGGTGAGCTCGGCGGTTACGTCCAATTAGGCTTTGGATGAAGACAAATTTTGAAGGGATGCATAAGCAACTCTTGGGAAAGCTCATCCACAACTTTAAAAGAAGATTTTGGCAAAAAATTAGAGAGGCCCTAGAGGTTAGAGATGTTCCATTAGTGTATAGAGAATTTACTAGAGTGTCAAAAGTGTGAGGAATTCTTCAAGGGATTGTAAGAGTGGAGGGAAAGTAAGACATTTCTTCCTCCTTGCTGCTTCAAAGAGGAATTTTGTGTGTTGTAAAGAAAAGAAGAGATTCAGAGGAACTTCGAGGAGTTTGCTTGGGGAGAAATTAGAGATAAGTTTATTTATTTATGTAGTTTGTATGACTTTGATTTTATATATGAATTCTGAGTTTTGTTGTGTTTTCCCCATGAGATCTGAGAAGTTTTCTCTGTGTTTCTCCTTATCTTGAGATTTGTGAAATGGTGATTTGAATTGGTTGAGCCATGAAAATGTTAAAGAAATTGTGATGATCTTTTCACTTTGATCTTAATTTACTTTCAATCTAGCCAATTGATTTGTTAAAATATGTTGATTTTTCCAAC
>NW_018250784.1:202965-229437 GCF_001263595.1 Phalaenopsis equestris | reverse complement strand
TAGAATTGGAGATTTTAGAGTGACAGACTAAAATCCCCAATTCGGTCCTATCGTTTGATTGCTGAAGTGTAGATGTTAGCCCTCGGGCG
The DNA here is from genome assembly GCF_001263595.1 of Phalaenopsis equestris. Classification (NCBI taxonomy): domain Eukaryota; kingdom Viridiplantae; phylum Streptophyta; class Magnoliopsida; order Asparagales; family Orchidaceae; genus Phalaenopsis; species Phalaenopsis equestris. The sequence goes on along the minus strand of NW_018250784.1, from coordinate 229,348 downwards.
AGGGGAACATGGGAGCTCCGAAGTGAGAGCCGGTATCCTCCCAACCTAGCCGCAGATTCAGTAAACAAGCGTAGGATTAGTCAATATTCTTTATGCCTAGACCAAAGGGTAAAGAATGAGTATGATCCTATTTGGCACAATATAATTTGAACTAATTTACTTTATCCATTCACTATCATTTCTTGACAAGGAGAAGGATGCTTTCTTAAATATTGAATATCACATTAAAAACTTCATTAGTATATTTAGTTATTTAAAAGTTATTAAAATTACATATTTATTTCAATTGTCTATTAGTGATAGAAAAGCAGAATGAATTCCATTGTTGTGATTAAAGTATTACTTTTCTAATGTCTTAGTTCGTAGTTCTAATATTACTCCCTGCGGGATCGACATCTAGGACTCCATTAGAGCCCTATATTACTTGAGTGATACGTATACTTGCGTTGATAAGTGTGACTTTACAATTATTGAATATTTTATACATACATCTTTATCAAATCTATAACTGTTATTAAGTTTTGGTACATTTACTGAGGAATTAAATCTTTTAGCAGCAGTATTAATTACTTATATTTTTAAGCATATATAAAGTCGTGGTCATTAGGCCAATTTTGGTGTATAGGTTCAATTTGGGTCCAAATGGCTAAAAGTTGGGTTTGGGTTAGGCTAGGCATGACTTTGAGCCCAAATGATTGATCAAAATTGTGTAAATTATTGTAATGAAGATTTTTGGTGAAGGATTGAAATGATTTTAAGTTCAATTGGGGGTTCAATTTGAAGGATTTTGGAAATTTTGTCACTTTGGGGTACGTTGGGCTAGTCTTGAGTCTAGATTGGGCTAAGTACAAATTGATTATTGAAAATGATCAATAGGAATGTCATGAAGAGTTTTCAACCTAAATTGGTTGCCAATTTTAGGGCCAAGGCATTCAGTTTGGTGAAATTTGGAGACATAGCCAATTTGGGGCAAAATACAATTTGGGGCAAAACTTGGGGGATTGGGGCAAATTTGGGGATTCTTGGATTTGGGTCAAAATTAAATGAAATTGAGGCTTCACCAAGGCTAATGGAAGGTCAAGTTTGATGTGTAGGATGGTTATGAAGAGTTTAAGATTCAAATTGAGGCCATGGGGTTCAACTTGGTGAGATTAAGTCATGTAGCCAAAATTGGGCTCAAAGCATGGGTCAATTGAGCTTATATTTGGTTCAAATTGGTGATATGGAAGGTGAATTTGAGTTTAGGATTGAAATTGGGAGAAATTGGGACCAAATTGATGGACATTTGAGGTAAATTTGGGGAAATTGAGCCTTCAAAGGCAATTTAGGGGTTTTAGTCAAAATGGTCAAAATAGTCAAATTTGGTTCAATTGAAGGGTCCAAAGTGGTTTTGGAGACATTTGGAGTGATTTTGGATGATTTGGGAAAGTTTGGGGTGCCAAGGGTGTTTTTGTATTTTTGTCAATTTTGGAGGTAGTTTGGTAAATGTGGCATTCTTGGGTAGTTTTGGGTAATTTGGGTATTTTGAAAAGGTTTGAAATGATTTTTGCACAAGTTTAGGTATTTAGGATGGATTTGGGAATTTTGGTCAAATTTAGGGCTCCAAGGTTATCTAGGTAATTTGGGGCAAAATTCCAAGTTGGTTATTTTGGGTAGAATTGAGGAGCTAACCACCATAAATGAGCTATGGACCATTGGAAACCCCATTTGGGTCCTTTATGTACTAGTCTTAGCTAAATCCTAGCCTAGAACTAGTGGATTTAGGGGAGCATCAACATGAGTCTCCCAAAGGATCAAGGGACCAAAGTCAGGAAAATTTGGGTTTAGGGTTGTAAGTGATTGTGAGTGAGAGTGAGTGCAAGTGAGTGCCTTAGCTCTAGAAAAACACCCAGAGTCAACCCTAAGGGCAAGCAGTCCTATGAGAACTCATATTGAGCTCCCCCATAATGACTCCACCTACTAAGTGCGAGAGGTTAGGACCAATATGTGGAACTTCAAGTTGAGCAAGGAAGAGGGTAGAATTTCTAATGGTGAGGGTTCCTTTTCTAGTTTTCTAGGAATTATCAACAGAGAATTCTTATGGCTAGAACTTAGGCTACTAAAGAGGAAAAACTAAACCTCAACCACAATTAAGTAATATGGAACTTTCTAATTAAGTCTCGAATATCAAAACCCACAGGGAGAGCTAGATTTAGATAACAAAATTTATTTAGCAATATACTGTTACTTAAACTTAAGATGCTAAAATATGAATGAAAGTTCAATTCTTTTTTGTACTTTCTGATAATTTCTGATAAATGAAAATAAAGTAAGCAACAAATTAACTTAACTAAAATACTTGCAAGATGAAAGTAATATAAATGAAATATCTTTTTCTTTATTATGAATCAATGATAAATATAGAAATTGTGTTGTGGAAGTATGCTAAATGTGTTGTGCCAAATAGGAGCATTAATATTCTTTACCCTTACTAGAGATGCTATAACGAACATTGGCTAATCTATAATTTGAATACTCTTGAAGACTGACTAGGCAGGGAAGATACTAGATCTCACTCTAGCGTTCCCTCTTCTCCCTCTACTTGGGGGTTAACATCTCGTATCAAAACTTAAAACTATCAAAACCTAAAACTATAAATCAAATTGGGGGATTTAGCCTGTCACTCTAAAGTCTTCTAGTTCTACACCCTTTAAAAGTTTATTTCCCTATTTATTTGCACTCAACCCCATGAACTACATTCTCATTCATGACATCAATATGTGATTCTAACCATTTTTTGACTGAGACAATACCATCTCAGATCTTACATGTTCTCACAACAGGTATTAACATCTTAATTGGCCAAATCAAGAAGTAAATGAAGTGCAAGGTTTCAAATCATCACAACTTCTTCCAACATTTAAGCCTAATACTTCACACAACTTCCTTTAAATATTTAATCACTTATCATTTTAAGGAAAAAGTTAAATAAAACTACATAGAATCCATGGAGAAAACACACCCACACATGAGTTTAAAAGTAGAAATCATGCACATAAACAAGAAGTCTAAATTAAACCAAGTGTAGTCACAAAGATAAACACTTATCTAAAACCCCCTCCACAAAATGTCCTGAAGTTTCTTTGAATTCTCTTCCTTCACTTGCAATACAAACTAAAACAAAATAAAAAGAAAAGGTCGCCTACGATGGCAGCGGTGATGGGTGGTGGCGGCGGTGATCCCGAAACTATAAATGTGTAAAATTAATAATGTTGACTCCGCTTTGCAGTGATGACAAAAACTTGATTCATTATTTATGAATAAGAAATTAAAATAATTTATCTTGGGATTCTACTCAAGTATACATATCATTATCAGGTAATACAGTAATAGAGGACTTTCTAATTAAGCCCCAAATATTGATCCTACGTGCAAGGTGTAAACTCTTAATGGAAATTGAAATAAAGAAATTCACAATGATAGAGAAAATCTACCACACTAATTTTAAATGTTTCGGGTACTGTTAGAACTAAATTACCAACTACAAGCGAAACTGTAAAGCAAAGTTAAGCAATAACTACCAAACTATATTTTTGTGATGAGTTTATCAAATACGAGAATAATGAGTTTTTGGTTAAATAAGAGAGATAAATGGTTTTAATTTGTCTTGCGCCAAATAGGAGCAATTTTAATTCTCTACCCTCAGTAAAGTGTTATAGAGAATCATTGGCTAATCTTAGGTTTAGTCTCTAAATCTGTAGTTAGACTAGGAGGATACTGGCTCTCACTCAAGAGCTCCCACTTCCCTTCCCCTGAAGGCTAACTCTTGCTTTAGTTCTTAAACACTAAGACCAATTTGAGGATTTTAGTCTGTCACCCTAGAATCTCAATTTCTTCTCCCAGTAATATATATTTTCCTATTTATTTGCACCCAATTTCATGAATGAAACACTCCTTCATGCAATCAAATTTGATTCTCACTTTGTTGTGAAACTCATACTCTATTTCCTGGATAGTATGTTTCACAACAAATGTTAACATTTCAATTGGTAAAATCAAAAAGTAAATTAAGAATGGAGTGAAAAAGTCTTCACAGTTTATTTTATATTTTAAAATTGGCACATCCAAATTATCTCTTAATTTCACCATAACTCGGAGTAGGGAGAAAGACAAAGAAAACTACTCATACCTCATGAGAAATATATGACAAAATAAAAATTTCATTAATAAAAAGAAGTTTATACAACAAAAATAAACAAACACTACTTATCTTTAACTCTTTCTCAAACCAAATCCCTTGTAGTTCCTTGTGGTCTCTTTCTCTCTTTACAAGACTCTTAATTCACCATTCGAAGATGCAAGGAAGAAGAAATCTCACACTTCTCTCCCTCTCCAACAACTCTTAGGAGAAATCAAACTTAGACTTACCACACCACACAATACACACAATGGAACATGAAAATAAACTCAATGACACACTAGAAGACTCATTTTTTTGATCAATTTCAGCTCTAAATAGAGCATGATGTCGGTTTTCCAAGAGGTGTATCAAATAACTCTTCAAAAAGTGTCCAAATTTGTTGAATCTTCTAGATTTTTGCCCTGCACCGACTTCAACGCTATAGGCGCCCACGATGGCAGCGTCGGCGCCCGTGGCCCAAATTAAATTTTTGCTCTCTGTCAAATGGTGTCGTTGGCGTCCATGCTGGTGTCGTCGTCATTGAGTATTTCTCTCCAAAACACTCTTTTGACTCTAAATTTCATCATTTGTGCTTTTTTTTGCTCCAAGTGCTAAAAATCGTCTACCTGAAATAAAACATGAAAAATACCTTCCTTTAAATAGCAATATCACCAAAAATGAGTATAAAATAGATGTCTAAAAATGCATATATTTTTGGTGCATCAGACGGTAATTTACTTAGATGGATGATGGTTGTAAAGTTTGATGTGTGGCTAGCCCCCTTTTCTTGGAAAATCTAAGTCTTCTTATAAAAATTCAAGGGGTGTCTTGGTGTCTCTTCAAAAAGGTGTCTCCATTCAATGAATCTTCTAGAAGTTACCTCCTTAAAAGCTAATTGAATGAATTTTAATGTTCATGGGTTAATTCCCATGGTTTTATCAATGGTTGCTTCAAACACCTCTTCAAAAATCCACTCAAATTAAATATATCATCAAGTAGCTACTTCTCGCGCTTAAGCACGGGGTACCTGGCGCTCAAGCGTCAGACTTAGGCGCTTAGGCACCCCAGTTCATTTTTGCACCTTCATTCATTTTTACTCCAAATATGACCCTTTTTCACCCCTTTTAGACCTTTTTCACTCCTTTTAGTAATTTTCATCCATTGGATTGTACTTGCATGAAAAACAAATAAATAACTTTCATTAAAGCGCAATATCTCAAAAATAGGTATAAAAATGTGTATAAAAAATATTATATATTTTAGGTGTATCACTAGCCCAATTCAAACCCAACTCCAAGACAATTTGACCAAAAGTGAACCCATGCACCGTGAACTCATGCACCGAAATTGACGAAGCCATGCCAAATTGATCAAACCAAAGCCTCTACAGCCACCTTCTGGACTCTAGTCACCATCCTAGACTCACCTAGCCCACCCTACATGAGCTATGGACCAATGGTACCTTGATTTATGGAATTTCACCCCATTTTTAGCATAAACTCAAATATCTTTGCCATCATGTCTTACCATTAGTGTTTAACCATCATTAAGCACCCCCTGACCTCCCTAAGCCCAAAAGTTACCTGACTCTGGCCAGCCACCACCTCAGCCGCTAGAAACAGCCAGCCCAAGGGAGCCCCAAGTGGCTAAAACCCAAAATTAAACTTCCTTGAGTTGGCTAAGTCCCATTGGCCATTTGAGTCTTTCCATTTTCACATATCTTTGTCTGATCTTTCAAAAATTTGAATCCCTTTAAAATCTTGAAGATAATATTCCCTAATTTTTATTAATAGTTTTCTTAGGTGACTCCATTTATCTAAGATGTCATTAGCTATAACGGTTTGCCCTTATAGGAAACTTTTAAGAACCCAACTAAATATAAACCCTATTTAATTTTTTGTATTAAATAGAGGAACTTGTTGTTCAACATAAAAATGGTCTTTTTTCACAGACTTAAACTAATGTCACAAATTCCTTAGTTTATTTACTTGAGCCCTCACCAGTAAGTAGTGTATCTATTCTTCGTGATAGATGCATTGCTTATGGTGCTAGGCTCATTTATTTAAACTACTGAGATATGAGATCAATACGGTCCATAAATAAATTAAATTAAATCGGGCGTCGGGATATCCATTCCGGTAACTGACAACTTCTGATTTGGCGATCGACAGCTACTGGCGACTTCGCTGAGAAGTTGAGTTGATACTACAGTCACTGCCACTGATTTTGTCACCACTGCTACTCATAGGTCTGCAGAACGTCGACTGGTCAGATCACATCTAAGTCTGAGGATATCGTCAATCGTTGCTCGTAAGGGTGCCCCAAAGAAGGAGAAGATAAAGAAGTCACCCGATACTATTTTTGGTCCGCACCTTAGGGAGCATGCTTCTCTTCGACATGTTGATGCCTCCGCTGAGACACACTGTCTCAAGATATTGCCGTTGAAAAAGAAGGTATGTGTGCCCAAGGTAGTCATACCAATACAGTTCAATGAGTCTGCTGGGCAAGATTGTGGAATGAATCAAGGGTCCAAATTATCGGACATCGTTGCAGCTATTGCTACCAAGTTTGATGAACAAGTGTAGGATGTTCAGGAAAATCCTCCAGATCATAAAATGATCCAGGAAGTGATAATTGAAGATAAAGTTGAAAAGCTCAGGGCTGAGATTTCTGAATTAGCCAAAGAGTATGGAGTAGCCATTGATGATAATGAAGATTTTGATTTAACAATTTTCTCGAGGAGGATTTTATGGATATTTATGCATTGAGACTAGAGTTGCTACATCTACGTGAAATGCCCAACCTCTCGTTGAAGGGAATGTAGTGGATGATTTGCACAAAGCCGTTCTATTAAGAGATGAGAAAATCAACTAGATGGAAAAGAGAATGTAGGAGATGGCTGCCAAACTATGGCTGCCATGACTACAGTTCATGGACAGTCCCAGTCACAACAGCTAGCTTCTCCAGGAGTCAACCTGTGGGAAATAGTTCATATTACTAATGAAAGGAGAGAAGTTGCCTCCGAAAATGAAGATGATCAACAAAAAAAGGATTCCTTTCCAAGTACCATACAGAAGAAAGATATTAAACAGTTGGTCGAACAACAAGTTCGGGAGGCCTTAGCTTAATCTAAGGGAGGTGCATTGATTTCTAGGGGTAGACCTTACCCAGAGGAGTTTGATGTTGTACCTTACCTCAAAGGTTTTATGTCACCGAACTTTAAGACATTCGATGGGATCGAAAATCTCAGGCAGCATATAGCACATTTCCGAGCTAGTTGTGGCAACACCAGAGGTAATGAAGCTTTACTCTTCCAATACTTTGTCAGTAGTCTATCAGGAATCACATTTGATTGGTATGTCGAGCTACCCAATGGATCGGTCAAATAATTTTTTGAGTTAGAGAAATCATTCGTAAAAATATTTGTTAGAGTACAACATCAGGTTTCTATTAGAGATCTATTAGAGATCTTGTAGTGGAAAGACAAAAGCCTAACTAGACCTTGGTGGATTACATCTTGAGGTGGAGAAACCTTAGCAAGAAATGTGAACCTCAACTACAGGAACAACATGCAATTGTGATTCTACTCAAAAGCATCCATGGGCCAGTAGAATGGGTTTGACTCCTTCAGAACAAAAGAAGAGGGTATATTCTTTCAAAGATGAGGCTGTGCCAAAGATGTTTAAAAATTTAATGAAGAAGCCCAAGTTCAGATTACCATAACTGAAGAGGTCGGAAGAAGTTGACAAGAAGGTGTATCCAAATTTCTGCCCCTACCACACAATGTTGGGACATACAATAGAAAGTTGTTTCATTTTCAAGGACTAGCTCGAGAGGAAATTCAAAGATGGAAATATAACAATCGCAAAAGAATATTTGAAAAAACCTAAAAAAGGTTCTTTGAATATGATTTCGATTGAGCCAATCACTCTGATAGAGTTGTAGGCAAAAAGGATGGATGGAGTACAATTTTGAGCAAGTTATTCAAGAAGATATTGGATCATATTTAGACAGCTTCAGCACAGGCAACCATTCAAAGTCTACAGCCTGTCCAACCCAAGATAGAAATTTTACTAGAGAAATCGCCACAATAAAAGAAAGAGAAGAATGATGTCGTTAAGGTTTATAACGCGGGGGTATGATAGGGGCTGCCTCTATTAGATTGGTTGTCTCAGATTTGGGAAAGAAAATCGTCGATTCTCTAACCATGTATGATTATTTTTTGCCCCATCGAGGTATTATGAATATAATGATTATGATTTTGACTACGTTTTAACTGTTTCTAGTGATAACATAACCGTCTTTGCTCAATCTAACTCCCATCTTGTTTCTCAAACCGAACCTCAAATCGTACTTTAGTCTAATGAGCCCATTAACGAGAATGAAGAAGATGTTGACAATACCGATTATAATAGCACCAAGTGTGAGGAACTACTCCTTGAGTTCCATGGTGCACCGCTTACTATCAACTTGGATCTCTCTGATGAAGATGAAGAGACACCAAAATTTTTTCCTACAGCATCTCAAAAAGAAGAAATCACAGAAACAAATCTAAGGTGCGGAAAAGTGCTACCCTCAAGAACAACACTAGTAGATAAAGGAAAATAAATAGTTACTCGAGAAGAGTTAACTCCATCTCCGCCATTGGAAGAGCCACATAATCAAGTAAAGAATGGAGGATTATATAAAGTGGATTATAACGTGCTAGCTCATCTATGGAGGTTGCCGAACAAACTAAGCATCTACGATGCTCTGTTCCTTTCAAAGAAAATGAAAGAGTCTCTTGTTACAGTCTTGCTTGACCGAGAGATTTGCTTAGCTCAGTTGGCCAACACATCCTCGGATATCCTCATGAAGTTTGTTCATTAAAGGAATAGTCTGGGATAACCTTCACAGATGAAGACTTGTTGCTCGATACCATTGACCATAACTAATCGCTCTTCATCTCTGTTAATATTGGCAGATTTTTATTATCCAGAGTTTTTGTAGATCCGCGAGCATCACTTAACCTAATAAGCCTGCGGACATTGACATATTTGGATATTGAGGCTCAGGAGCTTACCACCTATAAAATGATATTGAGAGGATTTAATCAGAAGGAAGAAAGAGCCATTGGATCAATTATACTGTTAATGAATGTTGGAGAACTAGTAATAACCTTAAAATTCCACATCATCGATGTAGAGACCTCTTTCAATGCTTTACTTGGACGACTAATGCGGGTGGATTTAGTGTGTTAATTTTGCAAATATTTTTCAATATTACAAAAAATACATGGCAGATACAATAGCAAATATGCAAATTAATCCTAATAAAAATAACTTCAATAAAAATAGTTTTATCTATTAAAAATATTTAAACTCCCAAATCGCCTAAGTGGTGGGGTATTGGTTTAAGGTGATTGCAATTTCAAATGTTAAGAATATATAAATTGGTGACATATTTATCTAGAAAAGTTAAACTGAAAGAGTTAACATCTAAATTCTGATATGTAAATCATAAATTTAAACTACCAAACTGAAGTACGAAATTTGAATATTAAATACTAGAGTGAAAGATAAATAAAATGCAGTTGAAAGAAAAAAATAACTAAACTAAATTCCAAACTTTTAAAAGTAAATTTTCAAAAACTAACAAAGTTTTTGTGGCGGAAAGTTCAAATTTAACAAAGCATCATTTCCCTTTACAATGAGTATATGGATTGTGAAGAAATTAAAATCATTTAAAAATATATATAAAAATTGTTTTATGCCAAATATGAGCAATCCTATTCTTTACCCTCTGCATAAAGAACATTGACTAATCCAGAGTTTGGTCCCTAATTCCGTGGTTAGGCTGGAAGGATACTGTGTGTGACTCCAGAGCTCCCACAACTCTCTCCCCTAAGGGCTAACAATGTCGCATCAATTTCCAATCAACTAGACCAATTCCAATCAACTAGACCTCCAATCAACTAGACCAAATTGAGGATTTTAATCCGTCACCTTAAAATCTCCAATTCTGCATCCAACAAAGTATATTTCCTATTTATTTACACCCATCTGCCATCTCCATGGATGACATACTCTCCCATGAAATTAAATGCAATTCTCACTATGTTGTAAAGATCATAGACCTTTCAGAACATATATTTCTCAACACATTTTAACAATTCAATTGGTCAGATCAAAAATTAAATGAAGATAAGAGTTCAAATCATCACAAATTATTGACATTGAAAACCATATAAAATAAAATCAATTCTTCACAATACCATATCTTAAAGTAGGGAGAAGGATAAAGAAGGCTACTAAGAATTTATGAGAAGGATACGATAAAACATTGATTTCATATATATAAACCAGTTTATGAAACAAAAGAAATAAAAGACAAAACTTATCTCACAATCCTTCCCAAGCAAATCCCTAGAAGTTATCTTAGAAGTCTAGAAGTTATCTTCAAGCCTTTCTCTCTTTACAAGCACTCTCAATTCTCTCTTAGAAGTGTAATGAAGAAGAAATCTCTCACCTTCCCTCTCTTTTTATAATCCTTGAAGAAAATTTCCAAGCCCTTGACTTGTCTCTCTCTCACTCTACCTCTTATTTTTGCCCCACTTTACACGCCACACTGAAACTTTTTAAGCCCTAGACTTCCCTCTCTTTTATAAAAGGTTGCCTTCCACCAAAAATACTTCAAAATTTCCTTCAAAATTCTATCCAAAAGTCAACTCTTTTGAATTTAAAAGACATGTCCATTGATCTAAGAGACATATCCCTTCATAAAAGAACCTTCCAAAGTGTCTAAATACATTGAAACACTCCAAGGGGTGTTTAGAACAAGTGTCCCTTTGAAAATTCATGCAAAATTTGTTTTGAACCACCTTAATCTGCAAAAAGTCTTTTCTGGTGCATCTTGCACCAGCTGTCTATCAAATGGCACATCTGGCACCAATCAGGCGCATCTTGCACCAGTGCTTTATATGTTGGCGTATCTTGCGCCAATCTGGTACATCTTGCGCTAGAATACAAAAATTCACTGTTTTGGCTCCAAATTTTGTCCTTTTTGCTAATTTTGCTCCAAATACCTAAAATTTAAATATCTGCAACAAAAACATGAAAATTCCTTTATTTAAAGTGCAATATCACCAAAAATAAGCATAAAATATATACTTAAGGCTACATATTATTTTGGTGTATCAACGACCATGGATTCATTAACATAATATGGTTCTGTCATCTTTACACTAATGCAACAAGTATTTCAAAGAAGGGCAAAAGCATTGCATCAAGGGAGATTTACAACCATTTTTAGTTCATGAAGTGTGCATCCATGAAGACGCCGCCTACTATGCACCTTCAAAGAAAAATGTATTTTCCCGTTAAATTGTTGAGAATGAAGTACAAGATTCAAATGAATCACAAAGAAGAGATCATTAAACTCCGCTTCAATGATCTACTACAAGTTTTTCACAATGAGCTGGTAGAGGTTCTTTCAGCCCATACACCCAAGATCGAGGCTGGGGACATGGATGAGGAAGAACCAACACGATTGTTGAACAAACTAGGCTGACCAACAACATTGACATGGAAGAAAGTTCTGATGAAGAAAGCTCCAAGGAAGAAATGATGACGATAAAATAGAAGAAACCATAGTATAAAATTTCCTTGGAAGATGTGGAGAATGATGAATATGAGTCAATGTATGATCAGATCAACCACTATGTGCATGCAATGACCCTTACCCAAATCTACCCTAAAAAAGGTTGAGAGTTTAGAGGTCAAAGAGTTTGTAGTTATAGAATGTTAAAGTTATTTCAATAGGGATACATGCCAAAACAAATGCTAAAGGATAAGCTACAACTTTTTAAAAAATTGTGGAATGTTAAAAGTTGAACTCCTAACTCAAAAGAATGTCTTAGATTTGGTACTGTAGGACCAGTCGATGACTTAGAATTGTGCATGGTTGTTACTAGTGGATTGGAAGAGGATTGCCTTGATGTAGAGGATGACTACAAAGATCAGTTAATAGACGATGCCCCACTAGAATTTGAAGAAGAAACTAAGTAAACAGTGGATGAATTGAAAGAAATCAACCTCAGGACTGAGGAGCAGTCCCGACCTACCTTCATAAGTTCTTTACTTAATGAGGAAGAATCCACATAATTGATAAAGTTATTGTAAGAATTTAAAGATTGTTTTGCTTGTATCTATGATGAAATCTCAGGGATGTCAGCAGAAGCTGTAGTTCACAAACTCAGGGTGTACAAAGATATGACCCCAGTAAAATAAGCTCCCAGAAGAATGTGCCTCGGGATAGAGCAACAAGTCATTGTTAAGGTAAAGAAGTTAATAGTTACTAAATTTATAAGAGAAGAGCAATACCCACATGGTTAGCCAATATTGTACCAGTTAAGAAGAAAAATGGATAAATCCATGAATATGTCAATTTCAGGGATCTAAATAAAGCATGTCCAAAAGATGAATTTCCATTACCGATACCAGAATTGATGGTGGACATCACATAGACACATGAGATTTTCTTATTCATGGATGGATTGTCAGGGTATAACCAAATCAAGATGGCTCTAAAGGATGCAACATTTAGAGCTTTCAGGACATCGATTAGGATCTTTTGCTACACAGTGATGTCTTTCGGGTTAAGTAATGGCGAAGCAACATATCAACGAGCTATGACAAAGATCTTTGATGACCTCATTCACAACCAAGTGGAGTGCTACGTGGATGATTTGGCCATAAAAAATAAATAGGAAATAGACAAATTGTACGATTTGAGGATAATGTTTGAACGATTATGAAAATTAAATCTCAAGATGAATCCCTTAAAATGCGCCTTTGGCATCACCTCTAGGAAATTTCTAGAATTCGTTGTTCATCATCAGGGAATTGAGATCGACCCAGATAAGATTAAAGCTATATTGAAAATTCCTCATTCCAAAACCTTGAAACAACTACATTCCTTTCAAGAAAAATTGGCATATCTAAGACACTTTATTTCTAATCTCTCAGGTAAGAGTCAGCCCTTCTCATCATTAATTAAAAAGGACACCAAATTTTTTTTAGAAGAGAAATGTCAGCGGGCCTTTGAGGACGTCAAGCAATACTGAATGACACCTCCTATTTTGGCATACCCTAACCTGGGAAAACCATTGATACTTTATATCGTGGACTTAAATGACTCTCTCAGAGCCCTGTTAGCACAGGTCAATGACAAGAGTAAGGAAAATGCACTTCGCTACTTAAGTCGCCGTCTAATACCGACAGAGGTAAAGTATCCCCTATTGAGAAGCATTGTCTAGCTTTAATTTTTGCCGCTCAAAAGCTTAAACATTACATTCTTTTTCATAAGATTACCCTTATTTCAAAAGTTAATCCATTGTAATATTTGATAACCCGACGAACTCTTTCTGGGTGCTTAGCAAGATTGTCAATGATTTTATTGCAATTTCATATAACTTTTGTTCCCTTCTGCACTATCAAGAGACAAATTTTAGCAGATTTTCTCACAGCGCACCCACTTTCAGCTAAGTCCCCACTCAACGATGAATTACCAGATGAGCAGATACTATAAATAAAACTGTATAGTGCCAGACGTTGGGAAATGTACTTCAATGGAGCTTCATTAGCCAGGAAGGACAAAGAACTAGAAATGGTTATACCAGGCAAAGAAGGAATTGGGTTAATTTTCATCATGCCAGATCAGGGTATGTTATGACTCTCCTACCACTTGACAGAGCCTTGTACAAATAACAAAGCAGAATAGGAAGCATTGTTCACTGGATTGGAGTTGACAAACTGGATGGATATAACAGATATTACTGTCTCTGGCGACTCACAACTAGTCATCCAATAAGTTATCAGATAATATAAGATTTTGAAGCCAAGGCTAGCAGAATACCATCGGTACACAATGAAACTGTTAGAGCAAATCTCTAATGTGACTCTATACCAAATTCCTCGAGGAGATAATGCCCATGTCAAAGCTCTAGCAAAACTTGGCAAGGAACCGACATGTCCACCATAAGTAACCGACATGACCACCATAAGTATCCATCGACATTACAGTACAAGGATGATGAGTTTTGTCTCGGATCGACCTCGACAATCTACAAAAACTCAGAAAAGAAGGAATGATTATTGCAGTTGTTGACATTAATGAAGATTGACATAAGCAATTAATAGAATATTTGCAAATTAGAAAGCTACCAGAGGACAAGTCTGAGGCCTATCACATCACGAGAAAAGCTATGTCATACAATCTAGTAGGTGATGTCCTCTATAGAAGATCGTTCGATCAGATGTGGCTACGATGTTTAAGTAGAGCCAAAGCACAGAATATCATCAAAGAAATACATGTCAGATTGTGTGGTGCTCACCAGTTAGGGCCAAAAATTAAAATGAAGATCAAGAGACTCGGGTATTATTGGCCAACAATGGTATTCAATTACATGGATATAGCTAGAAGGTGTCACCTTTGCCAATTACATGGGGTGGTCTTACACCAAGCTTCGAATGTGTTACACCCAATTGTTGCCTCGAGGCCATTCAAGTGTTGGGGCACAGACATAAGAGGCTAATAGACCCTTCATCCTCTAAGGGAATATAGATTTATTCTTGTCGCTACGAATTAATTCTCCAAGTGGGCAAATATAATGTCATTACAAGAGGTTACAACACAACATGTTATGCAATTTTTTTAAGAGCCAAATTGTCTACCATTTTGGTGTACCGCACAGAGTGATTTTTGACAATGGAATAGCCTTTAAGAGCACAAAGATCAACAACTTCGTCAAACGACATGACATAGACTAGAGATACTCTACAATTTACTAACCTAGAGCAAATGGCCTAGCCAAGGCCTTTAATAAAATGCTCGTGAAAATCTTAATGAAAACATTGGATGAAAATAAAAGAGATTGGCATAATAAATTATTAGAAGCTTTGTGGGCCTATCGAACAACTTTCAGGACTCCCACTTAATGTACACCCTACACAATTGTGTACGGTTTGAGGTCGTTCTGCCGCTAGAAGTCCAGACACCGTCTCTCAGAGTCACCGTCGCCAATCAAATCACAACAGAAGAAAGTGTAAAATTCAAACTTGAAGAATTGGAAGGCCTTAAGGGAAAATGATTAGAAGCACAATAGCATTTGGAGCTCTACTAAGCGAGGATGGTGCAGATTCATGACAAACTGGTCTGCCTGAGGGCATTCAAAGTTGATGACCTCATTCTCATTCTCAAAAGGCCCATTCTTGCATCCCGCAAGATAGGTTGAAAATTCAAACCAACTTGGGAGGGACCATTAGTCAAAGAGAAGGTATAGTAGGGAGGATCTTACCAGCTGGTGGATTTTCGAAGTGAAAGACCTATGTTGTCTATTAATGACCGCTATTTGAAGACATATTACCTGATGTGATGTTGCTTGAAATCAACTTTTTAAAATTTTAATTATCTTGGGGTTATTTATTTGGCCAAGCAACTGTGACTGGGTCTAAAATTTTGTAATAAAATTAGGAATTTGTAACCTGAATAAAATGAAAATTTTAGAATTTGCTCACTTTATTTCCCTTCTTTTGTTTTTTATTTTGAAATTTCATAAATTAAATTAAATTGAATGAATAAAATTTGCACCTATATAAATTAAAATTTAGTTTAATTAATGTTTCGTTGTTGTTCTTGTTATTGCTGGATTTCAATGCTTCTACAGAAAATGTCGGGACGAAAGCTTATTTTTACCTTTAGAGACGGCTTGAATCTTGCACTGAACAAAGAAAGAACGGCTCAGGATGGCATCACAGACTTTGATTTAGACTTCAATTGGGTCAACAAGGACTATTAGGGTTCCCTGATGGACATATTCAATTACCAAGAGAAAGAAGGATTGTCATCATTACTAAGGATCGGTACAAAAGAAGACTCCTCGCTGAAGAGCAAGAAAGTAATAACACAACAAAATTTGATGGAAGGGACTAGCCATTTAATGCCCATGATAACTGCATCGATGAGAATGCCAGATGCGCCACTCAAGAAAACTCAACACCGTAATGCTAATCCCTGCAAGCATAGAGCCTTCTTATGCGAGGAAAAGAGACGTATGAAAGAGGCAAAAAATACACTCACCCTGATTTCTGAGGGGAAATTTATGATCCCTGCATGAGAGAGACCTCTTCTAGTCCGCCTAATACAGAGGACAAGTCAGAGTTTGGTGCACAACCATTAATTCCCTATAAACTTTACAGGGGTTGCCCGATGTGCAACTTTGAGATTCCCATACAAACAAAGACAAGAGAAGCATTCATGGAGTGCCTGACATGCAATGTCCTCCACTTGGATCACTACAATTCCTTTAAGGAGTTCATAGCCGACGATACAGAGTGTCAAGATGCAACATACCCAGATACTGAGTCATATAATCCATTATCTATAGAGTTGAGTAAGACATGGTATCCTGCAGATGTTGAGATGAAGGAGCCGCCCTGATGATCTCAAAGGATTCCTACAGTAGGACTGGAAAGAATGAACAGAGTTAAAAAGAGAGAATTTGAATTGTATGAAGAGATCTAAGGAAAGTTTGTCGACATTTTGAAAGGCCTAGAGCTATATGCAGTGGTCTTCTCTGAAAATGATGGAAGAAGAATTCTTGACTGTGTATTTGACCTGAGAGATAGAGGTTGAGTTGGTTTGCTAATGAAGAAAACTTACTCAGAGCCACGAAAATGGATGCGCAGGAAAGGCAGGATAACCATCCAGTGTGGTTGCTGCTATAACTTTGTCAAAGACAGGAAAGGGAACCCCCAGTATCCTCAGATGTGATGAGGTGGATCCTCTACTTTCTGAGATAAAGAGAATGATCTAAAGATGGTCAGAGTATACTACCAGCGGACTATATTTTGAATAGTTGCATAATCAACATTTATGATGAAGGAGATTGTATCTCTCCACACATAGACCACCATGATTTCGTAAGACCCTTCTTCACGATTTCCTTCATGAGCCAAAGTAATGTCTTGTTCAAAAAAGAGATCGATGTCGTTGGCCCTGGGGAATTTAGAGAATCCATCCAAATTTTGCTACCAATGGGTTCAATACTAATTATAAAGGAAAATGGAGCAAATCTAGCTAAGCACTGCATTCCAGGAGCACGATATCATAGAGTGTCTATGACATTCATAAGAGTGAATGATAGTAAAGTACCGTATGGGTTCCATCCATATCCAAAGTTGGAGGAGCTGCACCCGTACGAGCTATGAGATGGTTGCACCTCTAAGTACACGTGATGCGGATAGATTTAATAAGTAGATTTTGCAAAAATCTTTCAATATTATAAAATACACATGACATATACAATAATAAATATGCAATATAATCTCAACAAAAATACCTTTTATGAAAATATTGCCAAAACCCCTGTAAAATCAATGCAAGTATATGTATCGCTCAAGTAATAAAGGGCTATATTGGAGTCCTAGATATCGATCCCACAAGGAAGTTGGAAAAACCTATAAGTAAATTATTAAAATTATTTTGTAATTTAAAAATACAAAAATAAAAGTAAAGTGCAAAGTTTGAATATTAACTACTAAAGTCAATGTTATATAAAATGCAGTTGAAATATAGAGTTAATTAACTAAAAACTAAACTTTCCAAAGTAAAATTATGAAAACTAAACAAAGTTTTTGTTGATGAAAGATTAAAATTTAATAAAGTATCATTCCCCTTTACAATGAGTATATGGATTATGAAGAAATTAAAATTATTTGAAAATATGTATAAAAGCTATTTTGTGCCAAACAGGAGCAATCATATTCCTTACCCTCTTCTAAGTGTATAAAAAACATTGACTAATCCAAAACATTGACAAACATTGACAAATCCAGAGTTTGGTCCCTAATTCCATGGTTAGGCTGGGAGGATACCAGCTACCACTTAAGAGCTCCCAATACTCCCTCCTCTGAGGGCTAACAATCTCGTATTAGTTTCCAATCAACTTGACCAAATTGAGGATTTTAATCTGTCACCTTAAAATCTCCAATTCTGCATGCAACAAAGTATATTTTTCTATTTATTTGCACTCAATTCCATGGATGCAATTCCATGGATGGCATACTCTCCCATTAAATCAAATGTGATTCTCCCCCTGTTGTAGAAATCATAGCCCTTTTTAGAAAATATGTTTCTTAACATGTTTTAACTCTTCAATTGGTTAGATCAAAAAATAAATGAAGACCGGAGTTCAAATCATCACAAACATCACAAATTATTGATACAAATTATTGATATTTAAAACCATAGAAAACAAAATCAATTTTTCACAAAACTATATCTCAAAGTAGGGAGAAGGATAAAGAAGGCTACTCAGAATTCATGAGAATAATACAACAAAATATGGATTTCATATACAAAAATAAGTTTACAAAATAGCATAAATAAAAGAAACAACTTATCTCACAATCCTTCCCAAGCAAATCCTTAGAAGTTCTCTCCAAGCCTTTCTCTCTTTACAAGCACACTCAATTCTCTCTTAAAAGTGTAATAAAGAATAAATCTCTCACCTTTCCTTTCCTCTTAGAAAATCTCTTCTTCTTCTCTCCTTGCCTTTTGTGCTACCCCACTTTCTTGTCTTTTTTCTCTCCCCTTCAACTCCTTGAAATCTCCCTCTTTTATTTTGGGTTGTCTCTTTCCAAAAAGAATTCAAAATTCCCTCCAAAAGTCAACTCTTTTGAATTCAAAAGACTTTTCATTTGATCAAAGAGACATATCCCTTCATAAAATAACCTTCCAAAGTGTTTAGATGCATTAAATTACTCTAATATGTGTGCAGAACAAGTGTCCCTTTGAAAATTCATGCAAAATTTGCCTTGAACCACCTTAATCTACAAAAATCCATCTTTGGCGCATCATGCGCCAGTTCTGGCTAATCATGCGCCAAGCCTTTGTCAAACGACGGATCATGCACCAATCCGACACATCATGCGCCAGAATCCCAAAATTTTCTTTTTTGGCTCCACATTTCATCTTTTTTCCATTTTTGCTCCAAATACCTAAAAATGATATACCTGCAACAAAAACATGAAAATACCCTTCTTTAAATTGCAATCTCACCAAAAATAAGCATAAAACATGTACTTAAAATAATATATTATTTTGGTGTATCGAAATCCCCCAAACTTAAATGTTACTTGTCCTCAAGTGACACTTTTATTACATAAAAGCTTATGACTTATGATAGAGATTTACTTACAACTTCTATACTTTAGTTTAATTAAAAGAATAACAAAATTTAAGAAAAACCTTTAATAACTTAGATTTAAATTCTAAGTTTATGAATACTTAGTAATCAAATTTAAAATTTCTAATGCTTTATTCATTTCAAGAAAAATTGCAATTTGTCATATTAAGGACATTCAGAATATTCATATGAAAAAGAACTTCATGAAGAATTTACTATGAATGCTACTAATACTCCAATACAAGTTTAGAAAATGTAATAAAGCTCCTTCCTTAAGTTGATTCAAGTGAAGCCAATTGTTTATTAGGTGTCTCCTGAAGCTTCTCCTCACTTTTTTTTCTTTTCTTTTTCATTTAGGATCTTTTCAATCCTTTCTTTTTCTTTTTCTTTTTTTTTCTTTCAAGTGAGGATTACTATATCTGGATAGCCTTTAATAGTTTTGAACTTCACTATCCTCTTCTTATAGTCAAAACACAATACCTTTCTTCACTTTATATATTCATATTAGTTTATGATTTTTCATAAAGTCTCATTCTTTTCTTCTTCTTATTCTTTTCTTCTTACATGAAACTCTAAAATTCTTAATGCTTCAAAAATACAACTTCCTTTACTTTAAATAGAAAAGCATAGTCTTATTCTATCATAAAAAAATATCTTTAACTTTAGAATTGACTTCATTATTAAAAACTTTTTACCTTAAATTACCATAATATTTATAAACTAAGTATAATAATTTAAATTTAAATCTTAATATCCCCAAGTCATGTTAAATTAATTTTAAGAATATAATTAATTAAGGACAAATATAATTTAGTTTATTTCTTTTAAAAAGAAAATTTTCTTCCCCCACCCCCACCAAACTTAAGTTTTAAAGTCATTTATAAATGTTTTAGTACAAAATTTAGTAGGTGAAAGAAAACAGTAAATGCATGAAAATAAAAACTGACCTGTAGAGGATTTCTAATTATGAAATTGGGCTCTGATATACTGCAAGTACTAACTTTAAAAACACACAGACTTTAAAGCATTTAATGAAACATAATATATTCTAAAGAATTTGCTGAGAATTAAAATCAGAAATACAAAAATTGAAAAAATAAAACTGAAAAATACTAGAAATGCAGCAAAAGTAAAAGTCTACAGTTACTATTACAATTATGTCCACAACACAACATGAAAATTTTTACTGCAACAGTTCTTGAATGAAAATACAACACATTTCAATCACAAATAACGAACAAACACAAAAACAAACTACACTAGACTCATAAAAGCATCAGTCTTCATCTCCTTCCTCATCATCATCATCATCATCTTCTTCTTCTTCTTACTAATCTTCATCCTGAATACTAGAATAGGGAGTGAAACTGGGACAAGGAGGAAATTCCACATTGGGCTCTCCCCTAAAATTTCTCACCATAGCATTTTCAAAATCAATATCATGTTAAACTTTTCTCTGCTGATATTCATCATTATAAGCATTTCTTACTCTAATCTCTCCCAACTGATATTAATTATGTCCATTTGTTGAATCATGAGTTTGTCCATAATTTTTTCTAATGATGAGGGCGAGAAGTAGATGCCCGTGCAGCTGATGTAGAGGATCTATCCCTTCTTCCCCCTCTAGAATCAACAAATGATTCAAATCTTTGAATCATTTGCCTCCCAATAAGATAATGTGATTGTAATCTTTTATCATTTCTATGGGACTCTACTCCTGATTGTTCACATAAGGTGAAAAATCAAAGCGGGGTATCCCAAAACACTAGCTATAGAACTACCAGTTATAGTTCGAGCATGACGAACTATAAGTGTACCAACATCTATTGCTTTCATGTTCTAAATGCAATAGTTCAATAGAATTCTATCTTTCTTAACATGGGCAAGATGATTCGTTGGCAAAAATTTAGCTGAAATAAAGTTATGTCAAAACTTTGACTGGCTAGTCAACATGGAATGACTGCCTGGTCAACATGGAATTTGGGAAGTTAACTATCTTGTTATTCTTAATCTTCCAGTCTCCTCTTCCATCAGTCAAAAAGGCAAGCACTTCATCCAGTGATGAATCAGTCATCATGAATGTAACATATACATCAAAATATACATTTCTCAACCCATGGAAAGTATTTATCGGATCAGTATTAAATTCAACTTGTTTACCTCTACCCAGTATGTGGTCATCAACAGTGAACCTCAAGTTGGAATAAAATTCCCGAATCATGGGGACAATTGCTACTGCATTGCTACTGCAATTGCTACTGCAGTGAAGTAGCATAATCTTTCCCAATTTTTGGCAAGGATCAACCTTTAAATCTTGCCACCCAGATTTGCAAATGCACGTTCTTGGATCAATCTTCTACTCTCCATTTGTTTATTTTAACTATGTTGGCCCTTGAAGTTAAGAAGTTTTTATGAATTCAAATCCTCGGACGTCCTTCCTCTCTTAACTCGGAGAGCCATTGGAAATTCTACATTGGAAATTCTACGAAAATCCAATTCTACGAAAATCCAAATAAATTCCAACAAATTACTAAATAAAAAATCTAACTCCTCAAGCAAGATTATTTGATCAGAAACTTTTCACCATGAGTTTTCTTCAAGATTTAGGAGTTAGATTTTTTATGCATGTAGATTTAGTAAGTAAAATTTGCAAAAATCTTTCAATATTACAAAATACACATGATAGATATAACAATAAATATGCAATACAATCTCGACAAAAATACCTTTTATGAAAATAGTTTATCAAAATAGTTTATCTTTAAAACTACTATTTTTAAACTGTCAAATTCCCTTTAAAATCAACGCAAGTATATGTATCGCTCAAGTAATAAAGGGTTCTAATGGAGTCCTAGATATCGATCCCACAAGTAAGTTGAAAAATCTATAAGTAAATTTTTAAATCTTAAGATTATAACGTAAATTACAATTTTAAACTACAAAAGTGAAGCACGAAGTTTGAATATTAACTACTAAAGTGAATGCTACATAAAATGCAGTTAAAAGACAGAGTTAACTAACTAAAAACAAAACTTTCAAAAGTAAAATTATGAAAATTAAACAAAGTTTTTATAGATAGAAGATTCAAATTTAAGAAAGCATCATTCCCCTTTACAATGAGTATATGGATTGTGAAGAAATTAAAATCATTTGAAAATATGTATAAAAACTATTTTGTGCTAAATAGGAGCAATGTTATTCTTTACCCTCTTCCAAGTGCTATAAAGAAATTTGACTAATCTAGGGTTTGGTCCCTAATTTTGTGGTTAGGCTGGGAGGATATCAGTTGCCACTCGAGAACTCCAAGTACTCCCTCCCATGATGGCTAACAATCTCGCATTAGTTTCCAATCAACTGGACTAAATTGGGAATTTTAATTTGTCACCTTAAAATCTCCAATTTTGCATCCATCAAAGCATATTTTTCTATTTATTTGCAGTCAATTCCATGGATGACATACTCACCTATGAAATCAAATGTGATTCTCCCCCTGTTGTAGAAATCATAGCCCTTTTTGTAGAAATCATAGGAAATCATAGCCCTTTTTAGAACATATGCTTCTCAACATGTTTTAACATTTCAATTGGTCAGATTGAAGCGTAAATGAAGATCGGATTTCAAATCATCAAAAATTATTGACATTTAACACCATAGAAACGAAATCAATTCTTCACAAAATCATATCTCAAATTAGGGAGAAGGATAAAGAAGACTACTCAGAATTCATGACAAGGATATGACAAAACACAAATTTCATATATAAAATAAAGTTTACAAAATAAAAAAAAAATAAAAGACACAACTTATTTTACTATCCTTCCCAAGCAAATCCCTATAAGTTCTCTCCAAGCCTTTCTCTCTTGACAAGCATACTCAATTATCTCTTAGAAGTGTAATGAAGAAGACATCTCTCACCTTCCCTCACCTCTTACAACCCTAGAAGACAATCTCGAAGCCCTTGACTTTCTTTCTCCATATCTCCCTCTTAGTTCTCACGCCACCTATCTTTTTTTGCCATCTCCCTCTTTTATTTTGGGCTGCCTCTTTTCAAAAGGTATTCAAAATTCCCTCCAAAATTCTTTCAAAAAGTTTCAAAAGTCAACCCTTTTGAATTCAAAAGATATATATATATTGATCTAAGAGACATATCCCTTCACAAAAGAACCTTCTAGAGTGTCTAGAAGCATTGAATTACTCTAATAGGTGTGTAGAGCAAGCGTCCCTTTGAAAATTCGTACAAAAATTGTCTTGAACCGCCTTTATCCACAAAAAGTAGTCTCTAGCACATCAAACATCAGTTCTGGCACATCATGCACCAAGCCTTTGTCAAACAATGCATCATGCGCCAAAATTCGAAAATTCACTGTTTTGTCGTTGTTTTGGCTCCAAATTTTGTCCTTTTTGCCATTTTTGAATATACCTACAACAAAAACATTACCTACAACAAAAACATGAAAATACCCTTCTCTAAAGTGCAATATCACCAAAAATAAGCATAAAATATGTACTTAAAATAATATATTATTTTGGTGTATCAACACGAAAAAATGAATTCTCATCATGGAGCATGGCTTAGTAGGTTAGCTTGATCAGGAGCTCACCCCACAAAGGAAAGACATACAGCCAGTGGACACTTTAGTATTGCATCATGTTGTAGCAGATATGATGTGAAATGTATCAGATGTGTTCAATATATGATTTGTACTTAGCCTATGTTGTTTTAGATATATTCAGCATGTTGTCTCTTTTGATGCTTCATCATGTATTCGGTTTGTAACACCTATTTGAAGTAGATGAATGAAATTTTTTTTAGATTTAAACATGTTTGTCAAATTGCTCTTTTTGTGTGATTGATAAGGAGTTGCAGAACCATATGTTGGTTCTGAATTATAATGAATGAAGAACAATACAACAAAAAGTTGATATTAAAATTTAAACTTATTTTTGAAAATCAATCAATGAAAATTAATTTTGAAAAAATATACTTTTGATAATTAAATGTAATAAAGACGACAAGAAAAGAAAAAGATAAATTTGTTTAGTTTGTTTCTCTCGAGTTCGAGGTTTCTTGCTTTTTGCTTTCGTAGCATGACTATCCATGTCTGCACCAATTTTTTCACATTCCCGCGAAGTTTCACACTCTGCACAATATCTTACAAATTTTCCTCACCAATGTTAATCTTCACATCCACATGTCTATGTACCAAGATTCTGATTTCCTCTCGCTACCTCTTGGGTTGGAAGTGAGTCATCGAGCTTTCCTTCCCAGCGTAATGATATATTTCCGATTAGCTCTTGAGTTGGATTTGAATCATCGTACTTTCCTTCTCAGTCTGGTCTTTCTGCTACCTTTTAGGTTGGATGTGAGTCATTGAGCATTCCTTCCTAGCATAGTGATATGTTTTTTATTAGCTCTTGAGTTGGATTTGAGTCATCGAGCTTTCTTTCCCAATGTAGTGACATATTTCTGATTAGCTTTTGAGTTAAATGTGATTCATCGTGCTTTCCTTCTCAATATGGTCTTTTTCAAAACTTTGAATTTCAAAATATGTGCCTCTTTGATCTAAGTGTCAAATCCCTTCAAATTGGAACCTTCCAAAGTGTCTACATGCTTTGAATCATTCCATGGGGTGCTTAGAACAAGTGTCCCTTTAAAAATTTGTGCAAAATTCATCTCAAACTGCCTTAATTTGAAAAAGTGTCGTCTGACGTATCATGCGCCAGCGCTCTGGATTACGCATCATGCGCCAACACTCTGAATTTTGGCGCATCTTGCGCCAAACCCCAAAATTGGCTGTTTTTGCTCCATATTTTGCTCTTTTTGCTATTTTTGCTCCAAATGCCTAAAAATGAAATACCTAAAACAAAAACACAAAAATACCCTTTTTTAAAGTGCAATATCACCAAAAATAGACATAAAAGGGGTACTTAAAACAGTATATTATTTTTGTGGATCAAAATCCCCCAAACTTAAATGTTTCTTGTCCTCAAGTGACACTTTTATTACATAAAAGCATATGTCCTTAGGATAGAGATTAACTTATCACTTTTATAATTTAGTTCAATAAATATAATGATAAAATTTAAGAAAAACATTTAATAACTTAGGTTCAAACTCCAAGTCTAGGAATATCTAGTAATCAAATTATCGGCGCTATTTTTGGTTGAAGAGTTGCCTGTAAGAAGCTGTCGGTCACCGGAATTAAAATTTCGTCACCCGCTTCGAAAGGACGTTTTAATTTACATATATATATTTAGTTTTAGAAAAATATCAAATCAAACTGGCCCAATATTTTTCAAAGTTTAAATGAAAGAGCACTGCACCTCAAATCCTGTATCTATCCCGAAGGATAAACACAAGACTTGAGGATGAGGCTCGATAAAAAAAACTAAGGAGTATCTGACATCCATTTGGTCTGCAAAACCTTTATATTTACCGATAAGTTCCCCTATTTAATATAAAGGATTAAATAGGGTCTAAATTAAGCCGAGTTCAGACATGCTTCATATAAGGGCAAGCCCCTATAGTTAATTTCATCTTAAATTACCAGAATGACCAAAGTCACCTAAGAAGACTCTCGACAAAAATTAGGAAATATTTTCTTCAAGGATTTTCAAAGTATAGGACTTTTTAATGAGATCGGATGTAGAGGTGTGAAAGGGGATTGGTTCAAATTTGGAAAATTTTATTGTAGAATCCAAAAGAGGAAGAACTAGGGGATGTCATGGATCCAGAGGAGAACCCCTGTGACTTCCCAAGCTATCCTAATGTTTGGCTTCACTTTTGAGGAGAAAAATTTAAGTGTTTCATCCTGCTAATTTTAGTAGTTAGGGCTTACATTCTTGTGAAATGATCACACAAATAGCCTGGAAGATGTGAGGGTTTAGGTCGTGACAGACAACAACCTCAGAATCCTAAGACGTGTTAGGGCTTATATTGTATAGTAGGGCTATACAAAGGTCTCAAGATAAGGTGAGGATTTACGTTGCATAAGCAA
>NW_018250784.1:200922-201552 GCF_001263595.1 Phalaenopsis equestris | reverse complement strand
TGTGTTTCAAACATCAAATAAATTGATTAAGATCAGAGGTTACCCATTTTCCTTCTTGAATTAAGCCTAAATGTAAATTAAGACTAAGTTTCCAAAATTACATATTTGCCCCTAAGGCTCTAACACTTCATAATTTGTTAAATTCAATTCAAATGACTTTGAAATGTTATCCTACCTTATTCATGGGTCAATTAAGACATCAGAGTAGAAAATGTGAGTTTTCAAAATTTAATTTATTTTATATAATTATTTTTATGAAAAAAAAGGATTTTTCAATGACAATTCCTAACTTGACCAAGGTAAATCCTAATTCCTTGAAATTTTTACTGGAGGTAGGCTTAGAATAGAGAAGCCCTTGGACCAAATTTCAAGATTTTTTGAATTTTATCTAAACTTTAAGAATTATTGTAAGTTCTGGGGTATTTATTAAATATTAAATTTTTGAAATGGGGAAAATTATGTTTTGTATTTTTCAAAAGTCTTCCTAAGGTCAGAGAACCTAGTTTTTCTAAATTTTATTTGATTTATTGGAATTATTTTAGTGAAAACTCATTTTTAGCCTTTAAAAATTATTTTTAAACTTTGAAATTCAGTTTCTTTATTTATAAAATTAGGAAAAATATTCTAATT
>NW_018250784.1:198998-200731 GCF_001263595.1 Phalaenopsis equestris | reverse complement strand
TAAATTTTTTAGTTATATTTTGATCATTAAAAATTATTTAAATGCCAAAAGTGATGTTTATCTTTAAAAATCAACTTAAGTTATCAAATGAACTCAAAATATTTTGAAATTTTTATGGTGAGTTCTCTCGATCATAAATAGTAGTGGAGTTCAAAAATCAAATCATTTAAATGTTTTTATCTTTCAAAATTAATTATCTTAGTGATTTAATGTTTGTAAAAATTAGGTGCATTTTAAATGACTTGAGTCATAAAAATTTTTCCTAAAGATTCCCTGGTCATCATAAACCTTCCAAAATTTTCTTGGATTTTTCTAATCAACATGCTAATTTATATGATTAATTTAATTAAATAATGTGCATAAACATGAAAAATTAAGATCTCTATCTAGAGACTTCCTATGACTTTAAAAAAATCAGAGGATGTTTCCCTTGACAGAGGATATAACATGTTAAAATTTCAAGCCATGGTGAAGTGCCAATATGCATGGAGAATCAAAACATTCAAATCTGTATTTAATTAATTAAAAATAAAATATTCATTAAATGGATAAATGGACTTCAAATTATTTATGATTTAAAAAAGTATTTAATTAATTAAAAATAAAATATGCATCAAATGGTCACTGAGCAAGAGAATATTTTTATTTTATTTTTGTGATTTTTCTACACAAAGTTATGAATTTTCTAAGCTAAGGGTATTTAAATAAATATGAAAAGCCTTATTTATCTATTTAAACTGCGTGTGCTGACTAGATCCTAGGCAGCTCAGAAGGCACGCGTGGCGCGCTCTGGTTAGATGCCGCCATCCACGTAGCTACTGACTCGACCCACGATTTATGTTTTGAAGCGTTGTCCGGCTTGATCTCCTCCTTGTCCCCGATAAAGTGATCTCGTGACCGTCCATACCAAAACCCTAAGATCTTGACCTAGACTCAACCAACTCACTTTGGGTTTGATCCTATGGACTCATCTAAGTGAGACGAACACATCCATATGGTAATCATGCAATTAAATTAAGCCTAATCAAATGGAGAATCAAAATAGGCTCGGGAGGGAGAGAAGTTTTATATCTTTTCTCTGAGACGTGAAGCTTCAATCAGATGGCCTTGGCATGTTTGTTGGGGTCTAAGGAGGCTAGGGATTAAGCCTCTTGTTGTAGTGTAAGGCTTATGTATGAATTCGACCTAGCTCAATTTCAGGTGTTGGTCTAGAGCTATGGTGGAGGCTATTTCAGAGGGTAATTTGATGGGGCTTTGGCTTCTTTCTTTGTTGTGAAGGTGTGGGCACAAGTAATTGAAGTTTGGTGGACTATGGAAGTGTAATGAGTTCTATACTGGTTTTGGGCAGAGGTTTGAGCTCAAAATTAAGCTTCCACAATGGAATTCATTGGGGGAGGAGGGTTGGATTGCACTGAGGGGATCTCAGAGAAGCTTTGTTAGAAGTTTGCGAGGCTCTCTCTAAGAAAATTTCAGCACACCTCTCATGGTCGTGCATGTGAGTTTTTATAAAAATGGTCATGGGGTGGCTCTCAGGGCACAACTTTGGGTGCATTGTGGTGCTTAGGTGGAGGGCAGAGGAGCTCTACAGTTTGATTTGGATGAGATGGCCTCTAGGTTTGATTTGGGTGAAGCTCCATGGGGGTGGCTCTTGGTTTGGCCATTTTCCGGCCACTAGGCTAGCAGACCGGCCAAGGGGAGGTGGGTTGGGGCTCAGGGGAACCAGGGGAATAAGT
>NW_018250784.1:198409-198815 GCF_001263595.1 Phalaenopsis equestris | reverse complement strand
CCATGTCAAATGACCCAATTGATTGATAAACATTGTGTAGATGATTGTTATGAAGATTTTTGGTGAAGGGTTGAAGTGATTTTGAGTTCAATTGGTAGGTCAATTTGAGGGATTTTTTGAGATTTGGCCAATTTGGGCATGTTGGGATAGACATGGGTCTAGGTTGTGTTAGCCTTGAGCTAAGTCCAAATTAAATGTTCCACATGATCAAGTGAGGTGTTTTAAAGATTTTTCATGAAGGGATAGAGTGGAAATTTTGGGGTTAAGGCCCTCAATTTGGTGAAATTTTGAGACATGGTCAATTTGGGGCAAATTTGGGGCTTTTGGACTTAGGTTGAAATCAAGTGAAATTGAGGTCCTACCAAGGCCAATTGAAAGTCAAATTTGATGTGTAGGAATGTTATAA
>NW_018250784.1:197682-198177 GCF_001263595.1 Phalaenopsis equestris | reverse complement strand
GTAATTTGGGGGTTTTGATCAAAGATGGCTAAATTGGCCAAATTAGGTCATGTGATAGTTGAGAAAAAAGAAATTGGGAATATTTAAGAGGTTTTGGGAATTTTTGGGATTTTTTTGGAATTTTTTGAATTTGGGCTAAAGAGGGGTATTTTGGTAATTTGGCCACTTTGGGGATTTTGAGTAGTTTGGGTGTTTTCAAAGTATTTGAAATGATTTTTCAAGTCAAGTTGGGTATTCTAGCTAGGTTTGGAGATTTTGGCCAAATTTGGGGTCCCAAGGGTATCTGGGTAGTTTGGGGAATTTAGGGGCAAAATGCTATGTTGGGTATCTTAATAGATTTGAATTGCAAACCACCATAAATAAGCCATGGATCAATGAAAACCCCATTTTTGGTCCTCTAAGTAGGGGTCTTAGCTAAACCTTAGCCTAGGGCTAATGGGTTTAGGGAACCACCTACAAGAGTCTCCCAAAAGTATCAATGGACCAAAGCCTAGA
>NW_018250784.1:186838-197590 GCF_001263595.1 Phalaenopsis equestris | reverse complement strand
CTTGAGTTTCCCCCATAGTGACCCCACCTACTAAGTGCTAGAGGTTATGACCAATATGTGGAACTTCAAGTTGAGTAGAGAAGAGTTTGAAATTTCTAATGGTGAGGGTTCCTTGTCTAGTTTTCTAAGAATAGTCAATATGAAATTCCTATGGCTAGACCTTAGGCTACTAAAGAGGAAAAACTGAACCTCAATCAAAAGTGAGGTCAACACAAATTTAAGGTTTTTGAATCTTTATTCTTTTCAAAAAGAATTACAATTTATTATGCTAAGGACATTTAGAACATTCATATGAAAAAAGAACTTCATAAAAACTTTACTAGATATACTACTAATACTTCAATACAAGTTTAGAAAGTATAATAAAGCTCCTTCCTTAAGTTGATTCAAGTTCAAGTTAAGCCAATTTTTTATTAGACATCTCCTCAAGCTTCTCCTTACCTTTTTTTTCTTTACTTTTTCTTCTCTTTTTTTTTTCTTTTAGGATCTTTTAATCCTTTCTTTTTCTTCTTTTTTTTCTGGTGAAGATTACTATATCTAGATAGCCTTTATTAGTTTTGAACTTCACCATCCTCTTCTTAAAGTCAAAACTCCACACCCCTTCTTACTTAATAAAGTTATACTAGTATATAATTTTTCATAAAGTCTCATTCCTTTCTTCTTACATGAAACACTAAAATTCTTAACACTTTAAAAATATAATTTTCCCTTACTTAAATTAGAAAAACATGGTCTTATCCTATCATACCAAATATCTTTAACTTTAGAATTGACCTTCATTATTAAAAATCTTTACCTAAATTCACTATAATATTTATAAACATAAGTATAGTCATTTAAAGTTAAATCTTAATATCCCAAGTTATGTTAAATAAATTTTGAAAAATATAGTTACTTAAGAACAAATAAAATTTAATTTTCCCCATTTTAAAAGAAAATTTTCTATTCCCCCAAACTTAAATTTTTAAATGATTTTAAAAACATTTTAGTACAATATTTTAGTTGGTGAAAGAAAATAGTAAATGTATTGAAAACAGTAAATGCATGAAAATAAAAACTAACCTGTAGAGATTTCTGAACATGAAATTGGTTCTAGTATACTGCAAGTACTAACTGTAAATCTACATGCAGGCTTTAAAGCATTAAATAAAATATAATACATTCTAAAGAACTTGCTAGGAATTAAACACTTAAATACAAAAACTGAAAAATAAAAATTGAAAATACTAAAAATGCAGAAAAAGTGACAGTCTACATTTACTATTATAAACTGCAAGTTCACTATACAACATAAAAAGTTTTGTTACTACAACAAGTTTTTTACTACAACAAGTTTTTACTACAACAAGTTTTCCAAATAAAAGTACATCCTAATACAAACATAAACACATAAAAAATAACTAAGCAAGACTCATAAAATATCAATCTTCATCTCCTTTCACTCCATCATCATCATCATCTTCTTCTTCTTGTCTTGCTTCTTCATTTTCATCACTAATGGGAGCATAGGGAACAAAGCTGGGGCAAATAGGAAAGTTCACGTTAGGTTTGCCCACAAAGTGCCTAACCATAGCATTTTGAAAATCTATATCATGTTGAACTCTTCTCTGTTGATATTCATCATTATATGCATTCCTTGCATCTATATATCCCAACTGAGTTTGTATATTAATAAAATCATATTGTTGAATCATAAGCTAGTCCATAACACCTTCCAACAATGCTGCACTAGAAGTAGATGCCCTTGCAGTAGATGTAGAGGGTCTATCCCTTCTTCCACTTCTAGACTCAACAAACAATTCTATCCTTTGAATCATGTGCTTCTCAATCAGATTCTGAGGTTGTAACCTCTCTTCATTTCTATGGGATTCAACTCCTGATTGTTCACATAGATTGAAACATATGATTGTTCACATAGATTGAAAATTAGGGCAGGATATCCCAAACCTCCAGCAATAGAACTACCAGCAATACTTCAAGCGTGATGAACTACAAGTGCACCAACGTCTATTACCTTCATGTTTTGAATGCAATAATTCAATACAGCTCGATCCTTTGTGACATCAGCAAGATGATTTGTAGGTAAAAGTCTGTCAGAGATGAAATGATGACATATTTTTGACTAAATAGTTAACATGGAAGTAGGGAAGTTGACTATCTTATTATTCTTTATTTTCCACTCTCCTCTTCCATCAGTCAAAAAGAAAATAACTTCTTCCAATGATGAATCAGTAATAAAAAAAGTGGCATATTCATCATGGAAGACATTTCAAAGCTCATAAAATTCATTGATCCTTTTAGAGGTAAATTCCATTTGTGTACCTCTCACCAAAATGTGATCTCCCGCAGTGAATCTCAAGTTCGCATAAAACTCCCAGACCATAGGGACGATCGCCACAGTAGTGAAGTAGCAGAATCAATCCTAATTTCTTGCGTAAATCAACCCTCGCCTTTCGGGTTTGCAAATGCTCATTCCTGGATCATTATTTTGTTGTCAAATAAGGTATTGTAACTGTGTTGGGCTTTGAAACTAACAAATCATCTAGCATAAAAGTCATCAGACAGTTTTTCTTACTTAACTCGTGGAGCCATTGGAAATTCTTCGAAAATCCAAATAAATTCCAAATAAATTACTAAATAAAAAATATAACTCCCTAAGCAAGATAATTTAGCAAGAAACTTTTCACCATAATTTTTCTTCAAGCAATTTCATCAAAAATTCCATTTTTTGGATCTCCCAAAATCCATCGTGAAGAGAATTCCTTGGTGAAAATAAAAAATTTCTAAGTTAAAGTGAAACTCTTACAAAGAGAAAATGAAATCTATGGTTTTTGTCCTCCAAATCCTTCTCTTTAGCCCTAATGTGATGCCCTAGACTAAGGTTTTGAGGTAGAAGATGACTCAAGCAGCAAAAATGGAGGTTGTTCATTCAATTTTGCAATTTTCTAGGCAATATAGCGTGTTTGGACTTTTGGCACATCATGCACCAAGACTCTGTAAGTTGGCGCATCATGCGCCCGAGCGTATTTTTGCCCGATTTCGGTTTCTATGGAAATCTGCTCCATATCATTTTACATCAACCTCTATTTGCTCAAATTAACCTTTCTAAGCATAATTAAACATTAAACTAACACCAAATTTTCACAAACAACACAAAACTCATATTTATATACAAAATCTGAGTTATTACAAACTAACATTTTTCAAGCCAACACATAACAAATTCAGTGTTTTAAAGCAAACCAACATCCTAAACATTGAAATCTAAACATCAAACTTCAAAGTAAATAATATAGATAGTGCAACAACTTAAAGTAAAGCAATCCAACATAACAAACTATAACAAACAATACTAGACAAAATGTTTCATGCTTAATTTAACTTCACTCATCTTCGTCACTCTCGTTCTCATGGAGATCTCTCATAGACTGGTAGTGCACATACAGATTGTAGAAGGGTCTAAATAGAAATTCATCAATTTCATTTTCTTCCTCAATCAATGCATGCTTCTTGAACATATGTACCAAACCATCTTCAATACGCCCGGTATGTCCAAAATGTTTCTTAAGTCTCCAATCCAGGTGATACAGCATTCCTGAAATATTCTCAATTGCATGCATAAGATTATGCATCTCTCTCTCAATCTTTTAAATTCTCTTTGAAAGTACACTCGAGTTGTAATAGGGCTGAATAAGTGGGGCTGAATAGGTGATGAATTTAGAGATCCTTGATCCATTAATACATCCACAACATTTTCATCTCCCATTCCAATGCAACTACAGTAGACTTCCGGATCCACCAGCTTCCAAGGTGGTAAAGAGATCCTTGATCCATTAATACATCCACAACATTTTCATCTCCCATTCCAATGCAACTACAGTAGACTTCCGGATCCATCAGCTTCCAAGGTGGTAATACTTTCTCCCAACTTTCATAAGGTACTTACAATTGACTGCAGAGTTGGAAAATAGTACATGGGTGTCCCCATCTAGTTGCAGATCCATTCACAATCAAACCCACAACAAATTTCACAATTATGGCTCCAATATCAATAGGTTTTCTAGTTTGAATATAGTTGAATATAGTAATTCAGAATAGCACTCTCTTTCATAACCTTACTAATTTTCATAGTAGGCAGTAATTTTGAGGAAATGAAGAAATGCCATGCCTTTCAAGTAGGATTTAATAATGCTGAAGAAAAACTCACATTCCCATCATCTCGGGCTTCTCATCCGTAAGGTAATGGTAGAGCTCATTCATGTTGTTTCTTGTAGGGGTAAAATTTGCATAGTGGCAGATAGGCACATTCTCGATCATAAACATTTCATTGATTCTTGAAGGAGTGAATTGCACAAACCTTCCTCACACATAGATCATTCCTTGGTTGATCCCTTGAATATTTTCATTAAGTTCTTTCACCATAAGGAAGACTACAGCGGCAATAGTGTAGCAAATCACTTCCCAACGCCTTTGCATAATAACTTCTTTGACTCAAGTATTCAGTGTAGTATTCAGTGTGTTGAATCATGTTGAATCATCGATGCACAAATCCCCTCTCTTTAATAAGCCTCTTCTTCACTATAACTTGATCATGCAACTTCTGTGCGTCGAAATTGATGAACTTTCTTGGTTGAAAATTCTAAATATAACGGAGTTACTAGAGTAAGAAGCCATGGGAGTTGAAAAATGGTGCTCTTCCCTCAAAATTTTCCTTAAAATATGTTTTGGAGTCGGTTTTTAGGAGTTATTTGAAAGTGTCCTTTCCAAAAACCGACATTTGACATATTTTTAATCATTTTCGTCTCCGCAGTGCATCATGTGTCGATCTGGTGCATCATGCGCCGGTTTCAAAATTTGGTCGTTTTGATTTTTATCAAATAAATTCTCAGTTTTCTCAATATTAGGCAAACAAAGATGTTTCTAAATATTTTTCTTAAATACACAGATTATATAAAGAAATAAAACATAAACATATATATTAAATTTAAAAAAAACACAAAAATCAAAGTAAACAACGATACATATAGGTTGCCTCCCACAAAATGCTTGGTTTAATGACATCAGCCTACCATTCTAAGTCTCATTCTAGGTGATCCAACATGATAGTCTCTTTAAAATTTGGTCTTTGACCATCAAAATAAGGTTTTAATCTATGCTCATTTACTTTAAATATTTTTCCAATCTTAGGATCTTCAATATTGACTGCTCCATAATGATAGACTTTTATAACCCTGAATGGTCTTTTCCACCTAGACTTCAATTTTCCAGGAAATAATTTCAATCTTAAATTATATAATAAAACTTCATGTCCAGGTTTAAATTCTCTTTTTAATATCTTCTGATCATGTTATTCTTTCAATTTTTTCCTTATAAATCATCGCATTATCATAAGATTCATTCCTAATTTCCTCAATCTCATTCAATTGCAGAAATCTTTTCTCACCAGCTTCTTTTAAATTGAAATTAAATTCTTTTACCACCCAATAAGCTTTATGTTCTAATTTAACTGACAAGTGACAAGTATTCCCAAAAATAAATCTATATGGGGACATTCATATAGGTGTCTTATAAGATGTCATATATGCCCATAATGCAGTATCTAATCTAATATATCAATCCATTTTATTAGGATTAATACTCTTCTCCAAAACTTTCTTAATTTCACAATTAGATACTTCCACTAAACCACTAGTCTGAGAATGATAAGCAGCTATAATTTTATGTATTATATTATATTTTCCACCAGTTTTGCAATTGTTGCATTTCTAAAATGAGATCCTCCATCAGTAATAATTACTCTCAGCATTCCATATCTTGTAAAAATATTCTTAATTAAAAATTTTGAAACACTTTGAGCATCACATCTAGGTAAAGCGACTGCTTCTATCCATTTTGAAACATAATCTACCACAATCAATATATAAACATTTCCAAATGAAGGCATGAATGGTCCCATAAAATCTAATCCCCATGCATCAAAAATTTTAATTTCCAAATTAAAAGTAACAGGCATTTCATTTCTTCTTGAAATATTACCTACTCTCTAACACCGATCACATGATTTTATATATATATTAACATCTCTAAATAGAGTAAGCTAATAAAATCTAGATTGTAAAATTTTTCGAGCAGTTTTATCGTTCCCAAAATGTCATCGAAATTCAAAATTATGATATTTTTGAATAATCTCCTGAATTTCTTTACAAGGCACACATCGTCTTATAAATAGTTCTTTACATTGTTTATATAAATGAGGATCATCCCAAAAATAAGATTTTGCATCATAAATAATTTTTTTTTCTGTTATCTTGTCAATCCATATGGTAAAATACCACTAAAAAAATAAACTAACAATATACCACTAACAATATAATTTACAATATCAGCATACCAAGCTATTTCCCATCCTTTTACAACATAAAGTTGCTCATCATAAAAAGTATCTTTAATCTCTCTTTTAGAATCATTCATTTCCTCCTTTTTTAACCTCGATAGAGGATCAACTATTTGATTATCAGTCCCTTTCCTATCAACTACCACAAAATCCAATTCTTGCATCAGAAGTATCCATCTAAGTAATCTTGGTTAGCATCTTTCTTTTGCATTAAATATTTAATAGCAGAATGGTGAGTATGCACAACACATTTAGTTCCAATCAAATATGATCTAAAATTATCAAAAGCATACAAACGACTACTAACTCTCTTTCTAGCATAATATATGACCTTGAAAATCTTATCATATTTCTGCCCTAAAACAGCTCCAATTGCATAATCATTAGTGTTACACATTAGCTCAAAAGTTTTCTACCATTCCGGTGAAAAAATTATAGGAGCAGTGATCAATTTTTCCTTTAAAATTTCAAAGGCTGTAAGGCAATCTTAGTTAAAATCAAACTTTATATCTTTTTCTAGAAGTTGGCACAAAGGGTTAGTAATTTTTGAAAAATCTTTGATATATCGCCTGTAGAATCTAGCATGTCCTAAAAAGCTCCTAACTCCTCTTATATTAGTTGGTGGAGGTAGGTTTGATATAACCCGACTTTTTGCAGGATCTACTTCCATATCATTTTCTGAAATTTTATGAATAAGAACAATACCTCCTGCAACTATAAATTGACATTTCTTCTAATTCAAAACAAGATTAGCCTTTTCACAATCTTCTAGAACTTTTTCTAATTGATTTAGACATATTTCTATGATTTAAACATAATTCAAATGAAGTTCCAAATACAGAAAAATCGTCCATAAAGACCTCAATTCCTTTTTTCAATCAAATCACTGAAAATTGACATCATACATCTTTAAAATATTGCAAGTGCATTACATAATCCAAATGGCATTCTCCAAAAAAGTAAAAGTTCCATAAGGACTAGTAAGTGTTATTTTCTCTTGATCCTCGAGAGTAATAGGAATTTGGTGATAACTGGTATATCCATCTAGAAAACTAAAATATTTGTGCCCTACTAATCTATCCAACACCTGGTCCAAAAAGGGTAAAGGAAAATGATCCTTCCGGGTGACAGAGTTTAATTTTCTATAATCTATGCAAATTCATCATCCAGTGACTTGTCTTGTTGATATTAATTCATTATTCTCATTTGTCACAACAGCCACCCCACCTTTCTTCGTAGCATAGTGAATTGGACTCACCCAAGCACTGTTTGAAATAGGATATATTATTCCCGCATCTAACCATATTATAATTTCTTTCTTAACCACTTCTTTCATCATAGGATTCAATCTCCTTTAAGGATCAGCTCTTGGTTTATGTTGATCTTCCAACAAAATTCTATGCATACAGATTGAAGGACTGATTCCTTTAATATCAGCTAATGTCCATCCAAAGGCTTTCTTGTATTTTTTCAAAGTTTCTAACTATTGTTGTTCTTGAGCATCATTTAGTTCTGAGGATATTATGATAAATGGCGTAGATGAATCTCCTAAAAATACATACTTCAAATGTGTAGGAAGTGTTTTCAATTCTAGTTCAAGGGGTTTTTCAATAGATGAAATCAAATTCTTATCATTTTTAGTAGGATCTGACATTTCAAATTTTTCCTAAACATAATCCAGTTCTTCCAAACTCACTTTCAAAGACTCGTTTTGGATTTTAACCTTGTCTTGATATTCCATATATTCCTTTTTAAATTCTTTTTCATATGTCTTTTTGAAATATTCATGGCATAAATACTCATTAATATCTATTCTGAAGCATTCAATCTCTTATTCTTTTATAGGATATCTCATTGATTTTGTAATATTAAATGTAACCTCTTGATTATTGATACACCTAAAATATATAGTATTTTTAGACACATTTTTATGCCTATTTTTGAGATATTACACTTTAATGAAAGGTATTTTTGTGTTTTTCTTGCAGATATAGGTAAAAAGGGTGAAAAATGCTTAAAGAAGTAAAAAAAGGATCCAATTTGGAGCAAAAAGGTGAAAAATGTGTAAATGAGTTTTGGCGCCTAAGCGCTATATCCGGCGCTTAAGCGCCGGTTAAACAAAGAAGTCTGCTCCTAAGCACCAGAGGCCCCGCGCTTAATCGACAGTGGCAGTTATTGGGTGAGTAAAAATAGTTTTTGCAAATTTTGAAGAGGTTTTTTAGGCACTCATTGGCTTAATAGGTGGTTATAACCACCATGGATGAAAATTATCATGAAAGAATGCATCACTTGGGGAAAAACATCAAATCTAGACATATTTTGAAGAGTTTCCAAGGTACCTTTTGGAAAACTATAAAAGAAAGAAGAGAAGACTTTGAAAAGAGTCCTGAAAGTACTTGAAAAGTTTTGAAAGTTCATCAATTTGGGGAGTTAGTTCAGAGAGATTTTCAGGCACCACTTTTACTTTTATTTTATCCTTTTTGTTAGTTTATTTTGAGTGATTGTAGAGAGAAGAGATTCAAAAGAACTTCAAGAGTTTGGTGGAGAACTTGAGATAAGTTTTTATCTTTTTGTTTTGAGACTACTTTTGGTTTTAATTGAGACTTGTTGTTGGTTTGAGATGTTAAAATTTGTTGTGAGAACATTTAAGAACCAGGTTGGTATTGTCTCAGTCAACAATTGGAAAGAATCACATGAGGTTGTATGAATGAGAAAGTAATTCATATGATTGAGTACAATTAAATAATTAAAGTGACAGGTTAATGCCCTCAACTTGGTTTATTGTTTTACGTTTTATTACGAGATGTTACCCCCTAGGTGGAGGGAATCGAGGGTATTCTAGAGTGAGAGCTGGTATCTTCCTTGCCTAGTCGGTCTTCATAACTATTCAAACTTTAAATTAGCCAATGTTCTTTATAACATCTCTAGTAAGGGTAAAGAATATTATTTCTCCTATTTAGCACAACATAATTTGCATACTTCCACAACAGAATTCCTATATTTATTACTAATTAATGATTAAAAAAAGAATATTTTTCTTATTAAGTGTTTTTCATCTACAAAATTATAGTTATCTTTTTAAGTTGTTACTGTTTTGTCAAAATAGTTTTGTCAAAATACATATTTAAATTTTTATTACTGCAAAATATATTTAGAAAATATTTAAAAATACCAAAAATATTTAAATTTTTATTACTGCAAAATATATTTAGTTTAAGTAATTGTCTTTTTAAAAATAGAAATTTTTCTAAAAGTGCATATTGTATAAAATCCCCGTGGGTTTGATATTCAGGTCTTAATCAAAAAGTCTTATATTATTTGGTAACGATACATGTACTTGCGTAGTATCCCAAAATTTATAAATTAAAAGTTAAATTCTTATTTTTCTTTAGGATTAAGTTTTTAGTTTTGTTGTAAAGTAAGGAAATATAAGTGAAATATAATCTGAATTATTGTTGTACTTTGCATATTAGCAGTATCAAGAGGGATCAAGTTTTTGGCATTGTTGTCGGGGAATCAAAAGCAAAATTTCCATTTTTAGAAAGCCTTATTTAAACTTTAAGTTCTCTTATCTTATTTTATTTTATGTTAGTGTATGCATAGTTTAGGTTCT
This sequence comes from Phalaenopsis equestris, assembly GCF_001263595.1. Lineage (NCBI taxonomy): Eukaryota > Viridiplantae > Streptophyta > Magnoliopsida > Asparagales > Orchidaceae > Phalaenopsis > Phalaenopsis equestris. The sequence continues at coordinate 187,583 of NW_018250784.1, read as the reverse complement.
GAAGGACCAGTGCCCTATGATTCTGAATTAGAAAGAACTATTAGAAAAATTAGGAAACCCAAAAAAATTTATAAATTTTGAAAAATCCAAAAAAATTATAGAAATGGCAAACCAAAATAATCAAAATGATGAAATTCATTAAGAGTTTAGACCTTTAAGAGATTATACCAACCCTACTGTAGATGAACTTCATTGTAGTATTTAAAAAACTACTGTAGTGGCTAATTCATTTAAGCTTAAACTTGCTATTATCCAAATGGTATCAAATAATCAGTTTGGGGGATCACCAACTGAAGATCGAAATTTACATCTTACCAATTTTCTAGAATTGTGTGCTATATTTAATTATGATGGTGTATAAGATGATGTCATAAGACTTAGGTTATTTCCTTTATCACTGAGGGATTAAGCTAAGAAGTGGTTGAATTTGTTAGCACCTGGATCTATCAGAACTTCGGGTGATTTAGTACAAAAACTCCTTGCTAAATATTTTCCACCATCAAAAACTGTGAAGCTTAAAAATGATATTACATCTTTTAATCTGTTTGAAGGGGAATCTATTTATGAAGCATGGGAAAGATTTAAAGAACTCTTAAGAAAGTGTCCACACCATGCTATATGAGATTGGTTAATAATTCAAACTTTTTATAATGGATTAGTTGGATCTCTTAAATCAATTATCGATGCCGCTGTTGGTGGTTCATTGATGTCAAAACCATTTCATGATGCCTATGCTTTAATTAAA
>NW_018250784.1:183563-186074 GCF_001263595.1 Phalaenopsis equestris | reverse complement strand
AGAAGTTGGATAAACAATTTTCAAAATTTATGAAAATTTTTAAGAAGCTTACAATTAATATTGCATTTGCTGAAGCCTTAGAACAAATGGCTAGTTATGTAAAGTTTATGAAGGATATTCTCAATAGAAAAAGGAAATTTGAAGATAATGAGACTGTTGCACTTAGTGAGGATTCTAGTGCTATTATTCAGAAAAAGATTCTTGAAAAGCTTAAAGATCCCAGTAGCTTTACAATTCCATGTCCAATAGGAGACAGATTTTATGGGAAAGCTTTATGTGGTTTTGGTGCAAGCATTAACCTTATGCCATTATCAATATTCGAAATATTGGGATTAGGAGAAATAACCCCAACTACTATAACTTTGCAATTAGCAGATCGTTCGAAAACGTACCCTAAAGGAGTTATAGAAGATGTCCTAGTGAAAATGAAGGAAGATAAAGAGGTACCTATCATTTTGGGGAGACCTTTCCTAGACACAGGATAGTAATAATAAATGTACAAAGAGGAGAATTAACAATGTGTGTCAATGATCAAATTATTACTTTTAACATTTCAAAGTTAATGAAATACCCTGCAAAAGGTAAAGATGATGAATGTTTTAGAATGGATGTTATAAGATCTCTAAGTGAATGTCATTTCAAGACTACTTATGAAGAAAAATGAAGAAAAAGATTTGGAACACGAGCAAGAAGAGGAATTAAATTAATATAAGGATCTTGTTAAGGAAGCTAAATTTTTGAAATTCTGGACACGATAGACAAAGATAAATCATTTTGTCCATCTATTGAAAAACCTCCAGAGCTAGAGTTGAAGTTACATCTATTACCCTTTCTAGATCAAATGCTAGGTAGACTAGCAGGGCATAAATACTTTTATTTTTTGGATGGATATACTAGTTAACACCAAATTCAAATATCTCCTGAGAATCAAGAGAAAACAACATTTACCAGTCCTTATGGTACTTTTGCTTTTAGAAGAATGCCCTTTGGTTTATTTTATGCCCTTGCTATATTTCAAAGATGTATAATGGCAATTTTTTGTGATTTAATTGAAAAAGGGATTGAAGTCTTTATGGATGACTTTTCATTATTTGGAACTTCATTTGACTCATGTTTAAAATATTTATCCGAAGTTCTTAAGCACTTTGAAGAAACAAATTTAGTCCTTAATTGGGAAAATGCCAATTTATGGTAGCAGGAGGAATTGTATTAGGTCATCAAATATCAGAAAATAGTATGGAAGTAGATCCTACTAAAATTCAAGTGATCGCTAATTTACCTTATCCAACAAATGTAAGGGAAATTAGGAGTTTTTCAGATCATGATGGATTCTACAGACGATATATTAAAGAATTTTCAAGGATTGTTAAGCCTTTATGCCATGTACTGGAGAAAGATGCAATTTTCAATTTTGATGACGAATGCCTAAAAGCTTTGAAATTATTTAAAGAAAAATTAATCACCGCACCGATTATAGTTTCACCAAACCAGGAAAAACTTTTTGAATTGATGTGTGATGTTAGAGATTATGCTATAGGAGCTGTTTCAGGACAAAGATATGATAAAATTTTCAAAGTTATTTACTATGCTAGTAAAACTCTTAATGAAACTCAAATTAATTATACAACAACTGAAAAAGAGTTATTAGAAATAGTATATGCTTTTGATAAATTTAGATCATATTTAATTAGAACTCATTGTATAGTGCATACATATCATTCTGCTATTAAGTATTTAATGAAAAAGAAGGATTTTAATCCTTGTTAACCCTCAATTATATGCTAGAAGTTGAAATATTTGATGTTTGGGGATTAGATTTCATGGGACCATTTATACCATCTTTTGGAAATTTATATATTATGATAGTAGTGGACTAAGTATCCAAATGGATAGAAGTTGTTCCTTTACCTCGATGTGATGCTCAAAGTGTTGCAAAATTTTTGAAAACAAATATATTTTGTAGATTTGGGATGCCAAGAGTTATCATTAGTGATGGGGGAAGTCATTTCAGAAATGCCATTACGGACAAGTTTCTAAAGAAATATCATATAAATCATAGGATTGCTACTGCTTATCATCCTCGGACAAATGGTTTGGCTGAATTATATCGTGGTTCAGCTGAAGTATCCAATCGAGAAATTAAAAAAATTATGGAAAAATATATGAATCCAACAAAAATGGATTGGTCAGTCAAACTTGACCATGCTTCGTGGGCTTATAGAACTGCATATAGTACTCCTATAGGGATGTCCCCATATAGGCTAATATTTGGGAAAGCTTGTCACTTACCAGCTGAACTTGAGCATAAAGCATATTGGGCTATTAAAGAGTTCAATTATAATTTAAAAGATGCTGGTGAGAAAAGATTGTTACAATTAAATTAGCTTGAACAGATAAGGAATGAATCTTATGAGAGTGCTAAGATTTATAAAGAAAAGATGAAAATGTGGCATGATCAAAAGATTCTTACTAAAAATTTTCAGCCAGGACAACAAGTTTTGCTATATAATG
>NW_018250784.1:179976-183428 GCF_001263595.1 Phalaenopsis equestris | reverse complement strand
GTTTAATGATGGAATGATGTTGGGTCAACCAGAGTAAGCACTGGTTACGTCAGGCTGACGATGTAAAACCAAGCGCTTTGTAGGAAGCAACTTTTGTAGGAAGCAACTCATAAGTATCAGTGTGTTTTTATTTTTATTGTTGTTTTATGTGTGAATAAGAAAATTGGGGTAGCATTTTTTAGACTATTATGGTTAGTATTGATTTTAAGACTTAAATTAGTGATTTGGGCATGTTAAAATGAGAATTTGGACATTAAGTTGACTTGTGCAAAAATGTGCACTGGCGCTTAAGCGCCAAATCCGGCGCTCAAGCATGATAGTTTAAAAGCATGTCCAAAATTAATATTCTAGAAGGAAAAACTGCTTAGAAGTTTGCAAAAATGTGTCTTGGCAGTTTCTAAGCATGTCTAGGAGTTATTGGAAAAATTAGGCCTATAAATAGAACAATTTAGTGAAGGAATTTCACCCCAGATCATTTCTAGCCCTAAAGTCTAAGAGAGAGAGAGATTTTAAGATGATGTCTTCATGGGAGATGGATTTGAAGAAGTATGAGACCATGAGGAAGAAATTCATTATTCAAAGTGCACAAGAGATGTATAATGGTTTCTTAGCCATTAGTATTGAAGGGATATCAGAGAAAATCAACAAAATTGAAAATACCATGTCTTTACTGGAGAATAAGGTATTGGAAATTCATGCACATCTGGAGCATATTGGATGGCAATTGAAAATGAAATTTAGCCACACTAGTTATATCAAGGAGGCAGATAAGAAGATGTTTCTTAAGCAAAAGTGGATTGAAGAAGATTGCATCAGAGCACGTTATCACCGTCCGTTTTATCAACTTTATATTCCAGTTTCCCCATGAGAGACTATTGAAAGACCTGAATTTGTTCCTTCTAATGAGGAATGGAATTAAGTTCTATGTTTGTTTTTGTGTGATTAAAGTTGTTGTCCTTAAGTTTTTTTAATGTTTAAGATATGTGTTAGTGTTTATGTTACTTATGTGTTTAATTGTGAATGTGTGTTAAGTGTTTTATACTTAGGAAAATTTTCTCATCCGATACTATTTGGAGTGATAATTAAGTGTCAATAGTATTTGTACTTGTTTGTGAATTAATATAAGTTTGTTTTTGTGAAAATTTTGTGTTGTTTTAGCCTCAAATTGTAATAGTTACTAAGGAGAATTTTGAGAGAGAGAGAGGAGTTATAGGAAGTTGAAAATAGTCAATTAAGTGTTATAAGACCATTTATGGGTGGTTTACTTAGGCAAATAGTGCATTTTACTTAGATTTAAATATTTCAAAAATAATGCATTGGCGCCTAAGCGCCACATATCGCACTTAAGCGCGAGCTAACCCAAGAGACAGGAACCTAAGTGCGACTTACCCGCGCTTAAGCGCCAGTTCACGAAAATTAGTTTGCGAAAGATTAAAAGTGAAATTTTGGTCCGAAAACACCATTATTAACGCCTCCCGTCATCTTCTACCTCTTGCGATTTTAAGGGCTAGGGCACACCATTAAGTGGAGATTTCTTGGTGGAATCAAGAAAAATTTGCTAGATTCGGATTCCTTGAGGTAAGAGCTTTACTTCTATGCAAAAATTTTGGATTTTTACCATGTATTTTGAGCACATTTGGAGAAATTTAAAAATTCACTATTCATGTTGAAAAATGAGGAAAAATCTATGGAAATTGCTTGGGAAGTTTAGTTTGTGCTTTAGGAAGTTTAGTTTAGTGATTTAGACTTGATTTTTGAAGTTATTTTTGGAATTTATAAAATTTGTAGAATGACACCAAGAATGAAGAGGAATAAAGGAAAAAACCTGTTTGATTCAAGTAAATTTTTTAGTTCAAAGGCTCAAGATCGATGCAGTGATGCTCTACAGTCACGATAGTTGATTTCGGGGTGATGTTTTAGAAATATGGGTGGAGACGTGGAAGATTTAATTATTCATCTACAGTGGGAACAATTTTGTTGTTTGTCTGCTTTCGCAGTAATTTCTGTTGTGAGGGAGTTTTATGTAAATCTCCCTGAAGCTGAAGACAATCGAGTTATGGTTCGAGGAAAGTTGGAAGTTGGTACCTTAGAGGCAATCAACTTGTTTTACCATTTACCACCGGATACTTTATGTTTTTATGCAAATTATAGTCCTACAAATTAATTATAGTCCTACTCGGAGTTAGACTATATTATTTCATACTTGACTATTGCGAGAGGACTTTGGAAGATTACCAATGAGAGGAGAGTAAATTTCCCAACTTCAAAGTTATGTGCACCTTTAAAGGCATGACACTATTTCATTTCTGCTCGTCTGCTTCTGACCAATCATCTCAGTGAAGTGATCAGAGAAAGCGCGATGTTGAACTATTGTATTCAAGAGGGAAAGCTCATAAACATTGAAGCTTTGATCTGTCAGACTATCATCAATTCTACTACAGCTGTTACTACTGTAGGTCTGGGATTTGCTTCCTGGATCTTTTCTTTGTGCGAGCAGACTGGGGTTAAATATGATAGTTGGGAGGAAGTTCTACTACCTCTAAAGCCCATCACGAATGAATGTGAAGACTTATTAAAGACTTATTATGAGCATTCAATTTTTTGCTGGAGAGGAGGATTTTCCAGAAGCTATGGAATGGAAACATCTGCTGCATCTACCTTTGCTACTTCTTCACCTAGACAATCTACTTCACATGCTTCTACATCTCGAGGTGAGTCTACTGATACCCGAGATCAGTATTACAGAAGATGATGGATGTTATCAATTTTACCGCTGATAAGGTACAAAATTTAGAGCATTTTGTAGTTATAATAGAAGGAAGAGTGATTATGAAGTGAAATTCCACTCATCTTTTGAGAGCCTGATTAGAGGTGAACCCCGAGTGCAATTTCCTCCATATCCTCGATATTCTGATTATGAGCCTGCAGAAAAGTGGTATAGCAATGATTCTGAGGATGAAGAGTAGAGCTAAGAGATTCATTTTATGATTGTAATAAGATATGAACTATGTGGTCTGGGCTTGCTACACTTACGTCTGTGTGTTGTTTTGGACTATGTTGTGTTTTGGACTTTTATATTTTATTATTATTATGAAAATTGTAGTAGTTAGTATTTTATTTTATTCTTAAATTTTAGGGTAGTAACTGTTTTTAGGGTAGTAACTGGTAGTAACTGTTGTTTTGTGTTTAGTATAGTGATTTAGTTAGTTTAAAACTTAACTTAATTTCATATTTGTTATAAAGTAGAAAATCTTGCTAACTTGCGTCTTAAATATTAAATTTCAAAAAATCTTACTAACTTAGGTCTTAAATATTAAATTTCAGAAACTGCTACCCTTTATTTTTTTTTTATCATGTTTGTAAGTTTTTCTTTATGTTAAGATTGTGATCTTAATAGTGTGTATGTTTGCTATTATGTTTATACCCCCTGTTTATAAGTCTATTGAATCTCT
>NW_018250784.1:162405-179507 GCF_001263595.1 Phalaenopsis equestris | reverse complement strand
TTATTAAAATAATTTTCAAAACTATTATTATATTTATAAGTAAAAGACTTATATCAAAACTTTGCTCTAGGAAAAGAGAAGTGGAATTCAAAATCATTAAAGGCCTATCCAGATATAGTAATCCTTGCCTGAAAAAGAAAAAGAAAAGAAAAAGAAAGAAAAGAAAAAGAAAAGAAAGAACAGAAAAAGAAAAAGAAAAAGAAAAAAAAGAGAAAAAAATTAGGAGGGAGAAGCTTGAGGATTAGTGCCTAATCAAAAATTAGTTATACATTTGATCTTTTTAAAGTATACGACTTGAGAAACTCTTAAGCTTATAGATGTAATATAGTAAGTAAAATTATTTTTAATGAAAATTTTTAAGTGGTAAATAAAAGAACTAAATTCTAAATTTGGAAAATCTACAATACATTTCTGAATTAGATAGAAACTCATATTTTCATCTATCTTAACTTTAAGAATTTCTAAACCTTAAGTTGGTCTCATTTACTAAGTATTTTTTCTAAATTATACTGCTATATTTCTAAATCAAAGTTTTAGTAACGCCTAAAGAAAGTCATATATATATCATACATATGTAGTTTTTAAAGATTCAAGTGTCACTTGAGGACAAGTAACATTTTAAGTTTAGGGGATTTTGATACACCTAAAATATATAGTATTTTTAGACACATTTTTATACCTATTTTTCAGATATTGCGCTTTAATGGAAGTTATTTTTGTGTTTTTCTTGTAGATACAGGTAAAAAGGGTGAAAAATGCTTAAAGGAGTAAAAAAAAGGAGTGAGAGCTAGTATCTTCCCTGCCTAGCCGGAATTCAGAACTATTCAAACTTTAAATTAGCCAATGTTCTTTATAGCATCTCTAGTAAGGGTAAAGAATATTATTGCTCCTATTTGGCACAACACAATTTACATACTTCTACTATAGAATTCCTATACTTATTACTGATTCATGATAAGAAGAAAGATATTTTTCTTATTAAGTGTTTTTCATCTACAAAACTCTAGTTATCTTTTTAAGTTGTTATTGTTTTGACAAAATACCAAAAATACCAAAAATATTTGAGTTTTTATTACTGTAAAATATATTTAGTTTAAGTAATTGTCTTTTTAAAAATAGAAAGTTTTCTAAAAGTGCATATTGTATAAATTTCCTGCGGGTTCAATATTCAGGTCTTAAAAAAAATCCTATATTACAAGATAATGATATGTGTACTTGCGTAGTATCCCAATATATATAAATTAAATGTTAAATTCTAATTTTTCTTCAGGATTAAGTTTTTGGTTTTGTTGCAAAGTAAGGAAATATAAGTGAAATATCATTTGAATTATTGATATACTTTGCATATTATCAGTATCAAGAGGGATCAATCACTAACTCTCATAGTTAATTCTCCCTTCTGCACATCTATCAAAGCTCTTCTGGTGGCTAGGAATGGTCTTCCTAAAATAGTAGGAATTTCTTTATCTTCCTCCATATCTAATACAATAAAGTCCACAAGAAAGATAAATTTATCAACTTTTACTAAAATATCTTCTATAACTCCTTCAGGATAGGTAATCGATCGATCAAATAATCGAAGAGTTACAGTTGTAGGTGAAATATCTCCTAAACCCAAACTTCTAAAAATTGATAATGGCATAAGATTAATACTGGCTCCTAAATCACATAAAGCTTTTCCATAAAATCATTTTCCAATAGAAACTTCCAGGAACTTTAAGTTTTTCAGGAAGCTTCTTCTGAATTATAGCGCTACACTCTTCACTGAGTGCAACCGTCTCATTATCTACAAACTTCATTTTCTTATTAAGTATATCCTTCATGAACTTCAGACAACTTGTCATTTTTTCCAAAGCTTCAACAAATGGAATGTTTATCATTAATTTCCTCAAAATTTCCAAAAAATTTTGAAAGTTGATTATCTTTATACTTCCACTTCAATCTTTGAGGAAATGGAGGTGGTAGTCTTTCTAACGTAATTTTCATTGGTTTAATATGAATTTTTGACTCATGATGAAAATCTTCACCAGAATTTTCATTTTCGACCCCATTTTTTTTCAATTTTAACTTCTCGTTGAACTCTTTCTTCTAATTCTTTTCCACTTCTCAGTTGACTAACTATAATTTGCTCCTTGTTCTATCTTTCAAATTTACATTAGGCAATGTACCTGGAGGACTATTGCTAAGTGCAGTAGCAATATATCCTAATTGATTTTCCATGTTTCTGATTGCAGCTCCTTGACTCTGTAATTGACTTCCCATTTGCAATATCAATTCTTCCATTGATAACTTTTTCTCCTTACTTTGTAAATTATTAAATCCTATGGGGTAATAAGGTTTATATGCTTGATTTCCTTGATTGTTGGAGCTTCCCACTGGGTTCACAACATTGTTTCCCCATTGTGGATTTGAAGTATTCGAGTTATTATTACTCCAACTAAAGTTTGGATGATTCTTCCATCCAGGATTATAATAATTAGCATAAGGATTATTATAATGATTGTTTATTGAATTTAAAGTCTCATAAAAAGATTGAGATTCTATCATTTGTCCCAATGAGTTATCCTCAAACACAGGTGTTGTTTAAGAATAATTCATTCCATATTGATCTACCTTCTTTGATATAGAAGCTATTTGAGCAACTAATATAGATATTGCATCAGAATCAAGAACATTGGCTACTCATTTTTGATTTACCCTTTCTTGGGGCCATTGAAAATTCATCTCTTCAATTAATGAATATGCTTCATCAAATGGTTTTGACATTAATGATCCACCAGCAACAGCGTCAATTATTGATCTAAGAGATCCAACCAATCAATTATAAAAAGTTTGAATTATTAACTAATCTGGCAACGCATGGTGTGGACACTTCTTAAGGATATCTTTAAATCTTTCCCAGGCTTCATAAATTGACTCTCCTTCAAACTAACAAAAAGATGTAATATTATTTCTAAGCTTAGCAGTTTTTGAAGGTAGAAAATATTTAGATAAAATTTTTTGTGAAAAATCTCCCCAAGTTCTGATAAATCTGGGTGCTAACGAGTTTAATCACATCTTAGCTTTATCCTTCAGTGAAAAAGGAAAAAGTTTAAGTCTGACAGCATCATTCAACATCAATCATATTTAAAAGTAGCACACAATTCTAGAAAACTAACAACGTGTAAATTTGGATCTTCATTTCGTGTTCCTCCAAACTGATTGTTTTGTACTATTTCGATAATAACGGGTTTTGCTCAAATGATCTGGCAATTACAAAAGGGTTTTGTATACTCAAATTAATTTCATCTATTGTAGGATTAGCATAATCTCTTAAGGGTTTCTAATGATGTTCATTTTCATTTCCAACATTACTTAAGTTGCAAGTCATTTTGCTAGAATGATTTTTCTCTTTTTATTATTTTCAAATTTTTCTAACAGTTCTTTCTAATTCAGAATCGTAAGGTACTAAGTTTTCAGATCTTATACTAAGCATAAACAAAATAAAACAAGTAATTAAAAATAAGCAATACACTTAACAAAGAAAATGTTCAAACTAAACTAATAACACTTTATATATATATATATATATATATAATAACTAACATTTTTCGTTACTTCCCCGGCAACGGCACCAAAAACTTGATGCGATGAAAATTTGTTAAGCTTAATAATAATGATGCAATGTAAACCAAACTATAATATAATTGTGATGAAAATAATTTATCTTTAAAAACCTCTTTAAAATCGCAATTCATGTTTACATACTACGTAAGTATACGTATCGCTCAAGTATTATAGGGCTCTAATGGAGTCCTAGATATCAATCCCACATGAAAGCTAGAAATATATATAAGCTAGTTATTTATATTCTATTATAATATAAAAACAAAGTGAAGTGATAAGTTTGAAGTTAAACTACTTAAGTGAAATGATACTAACTATGCAGATGTATGACTATAATAAGTAAATTAAACTAAATGCTAAACTTTCAAAAGTAAATTGCTGAAACAAAATAAAGGTTTTTGTTGACAAAAAGTTAAAGTATGAGAAAACATCTTTCCCTTAACAATTAAAATATGGCTTATGAAGGAATTGATATCATTTATTTATAAAATATATTTAAAAATTGTTTTGTGCCAGATAGGAGCAATCCTATTCTCTACCCACTTTTGAGCGCTATAAAGAACATTGACTAATTCAGAGTTTGGTCCCTAATTTCGTGGTTAGGCTGGGAGGATACCAACTATCACTCTAGAGCTCCCACTACTCCCTCCTCTGAGGGCTAACGTGCTCGCATTAGTTTCCAATCAACTGAACCAAATTAGGGATTCTAATCTGTCACCTTAAAGTCATCCAATTCTACATCCATCAAAATATATTTTCCTATTTATTTGCACCCAATTCTATAAATGAAATACTCTCCCATGAAATCTAATGTGATTCTCTATTTTTTGTAGAAATCGTATCCCTTTTTCAGAACATATAATTCTCAACACATTTTAACAATTCAATTGGCCATATTGAAAAGTAAATGAAGATCGAAGTTCAAATCATCACAAATTATTGTCATTTAAAACTGTAGATAACAAAATTAATTCTTCACAAATCCATTTCCTTAAAGTATGAAAAAGGATAAAGAAGACTGCTTAGAATTCATGAGAAGGATACAATAAAACACGGATTTCATATATGAAAACAAGTTTACAAACAAAAGAAATAAAAAATACAACTTATCTTATAATCCTTCCCAAGAAAATCCCTAGAAGTTCTCTTCAAACCTTTCTCTCTTTACAATCTCCCCCAATTCTCTCTTAGAAGTGTAATAAAGAAGAAATCTCTCACTTTCCGTCTTCTCTTACAACCCTAGAAGAAAATTTCCTCCTTTGTCTCTCTAACTTTTCTTCCCCACTCTTCTAGTCTCTTTAGAGGTTCTCTTTTCTTGGTCAGTTCTCTCTTCTCTAAGGAATCTCAATTCCCTCCAAAATTCAAAAGTCAAAACTTTAAATTTCAAAAGATGTGCCCAAAAGATGTGCCTGATGTGCCTCCTTAATCCAAGAGTCAAATCCCTTCAAATTGGAACCTTCTAAAGTGTCTACATGCATTGAATCACTCCATGGGGTGCTTAAAACAAGTGTCCCTTTGAAAATCTACATAAAATTCATCTCAAACTGCCTTAATTTGAAATATTTTCTTCTGGCGCATCATGCGCCAGCGCTCTAGATTTTGGCGCATCATGCGCCAAACCCTAAAATTGGTTGTTTTTGCTCCAATTTGTGCTCTTTTTGCCATTTTTGCTTCAAATGCCTAAAAATGAAATACTTTTAGCAAAAACACAAAAATACCCTTCTTTATAGTGCAATATCACCAAAAACGACATAAAAAGGGTACTTAAAACAGTAGATTATTTTTGTGGATCAGATGTGAGTCATTGAGCTTTCCTTCCCAATGTAGTGATATATTTCTTATCAGCTCTTGAGTTGGATGTGAGTCATCATGCTTTCCTTCTCAATCTGGACTTTCTGCTACCTCTTAGGTTGGATTTGAGTCATCGAGCTTTCCTTCTCAACATAGTAATATATTTCCAACCAGCTCTTGAGTTGGATGTGAGTCGTCATGCTTTCCTTCTCAATCTGGCCTTTTTGGTACCTCTTGGGTTGGATTTGAATCATCAAGCTTTCCTTCCTAAAGTAGTGATATATTTTTTTATCAGCTCTTGAGTTTTATGTGTGTCATTGTGCTTTCCTTCCCAATCTGGTCTTTCTGCTGCCTTTTGCGTTGGATGTGAGTCATCGAGCTTTCCTTCTCAATGTAGTGATATATTTCAGATCAGCTTTGAATTGGATGTGAGTCATTGTGCTTTCCTCCTCAATCTAGTCTTTCTGCTGCCTCTTGGGTTGGATGTGATTCATCGAGCTTTCCTTCCCAATATAGTGATATATTTCTGATCAGCTCTTGAGTTGGATGTGAGTCATCAGGCTTTTCTTCTCAATCTGGTTTTTTTTCCATCACTTCTTAGGTTGGACGTAAGTCCTTGAGCTTTCCTTTCCAATGTGACATAATTTCCTTGAGATAAGTTTAAGGCCACCTTAAACGGATTATGGCATCCTATTATAATCTTTTGAGATAGGTTTAAGACCAACTTAAATGGATTATGGCATCTGATTCTCTACCTATTTTCTTTGAGGTTGGTTTAAGACCACCTTCAATGGGGTACGACATCTGATTCTAATTCCGGGATTGATACTCAAATTTTAATTCTTATTTCGGGGTCAGTACCTAAATATTGATTCCCATCCTCCAAAGCACCTGAAACTTGATTATTTTAATTTTACCTTCTAATCTCCAGCGAGAGTTCTGAATCCTCAGTTTTGATCGAATATTCACTTGCTAATTCCCCAATGGAAATAGCTGCCACTCAATTCTACACTTCGTTCTAAGTTCTTTGACTTAGAAGTCTATGTTGGTTTTGTTGATCTCGTTGGTCAACACCAATACATGCAGTGTACTTGCCCGACACACCCCACATATTGGAGGTCCATTTGTTGACCTCACTTTTGGTTGAGGTCTAGTTTTTTTCCTTTTGAGCAGCCTAGGGTCTAGCCATAGGACTTCTCTTTTTACTATTCCTAGAGAACTAGAAAGGAACCCTCACCATTAGAAATTCTAAACTGTTTTTTGCTCAACTTGAAGTTCCACATATTGGTCCTAACCTCTAGCACTTAGTAGGTGGGGTCAATATGGAGGAGCTCAAGGTGAGCCCCCATAAAATTACCTGACCTTAGGGTTAGCCATCTGGTGGTATGAACTTGGTTGCTCTCACTCACACACTTGCACATTACACTTTCACTCACAACCTTTAGCCCAAGCCTACCTAACTTTGATCCCTTAGACTTTTGGGGGACTCATGAAGATGGTCCCCTAAGCCCACTAGCCCTAAGCTAACGTTTAGCTAAGACCCAGTGCATGGAGGACCCAAAGTAGGAAGTTCTATTGGTCCATGGCTCAAGCAGGGTGATTGACACTCTAATTTTACAAAAATACTAAACTTAGCATTTTGCCCCCAAATCTATCTAAATTACCAAATTTCCCTTGAAACCCCAAAATTGTCCAAAATTCCCAAAATTACTCAAAATACCCAAATTTGCTAAAAAATCATTTCAAACCATTTGAAACTATCAAAATTGTCTAAAACACTCCCAAAGTTTTCAAAAATACCAAAATACCCCTCATTTGGCCAAACTTACCAAAATACCCTTGGTCACTCAAATTGTCCCAAAGCCTTCAAAATCACTTCAAATGTCCCCAAAATTAATTTAAAATACTCCATTAAGCTCAATTTAACCAGTTTGACCAATTTTGACCAAAAACCCCAAATTGCCTTTACAGGCCCATTACCCCAATTTACCCCAAATGTCCATCAATTTGATCCCAATTTTCCCAAATTTCAATTCTAAACTATAATTCATCATGCCCAAGCTTGATTGTGACTAAATCCAAGCCCAATTGACCCACATTGAAATCCAATTTGAACCTAAATCAAAAAGCCCCAATTTGACCCAAGACAAAAATCTCACTCAATTGAACATCCAAATTTATCCAATTGCCCTAATTTTGAATCATAAACTCTTTAAAAAATTTCTACACACCAAATTGAATCTTCAATTGGCCTTGTTCAAGCCTCAATTTCACTTAAAACCAACTTGAACCAAAACCCCCAATTTTGCCCCAAATTGGTCATGTTTCTAAATTTAACCAAATTAAACTCCATTACCCCAAACTTTCTACCCAATTGATATCTAAAACTCTACATGATAATCCTTAAGGATAATTTGAACCATCAATTGTGCCATATTTTGAGTAGTTTTCTTTATCTTTCACCTTAAAAGGATAAGTGATTAAGTATTGCATGAAAGTTATGTGAAGTATTAGTCTTTAATGTTGGAAGAAGTTGTGATGATTTTAAATCTTATAGTTCATTTAATTATTGATTTGGTCAATTAAGATGTTAATATTTGTTGTAATAACATGTAAGATCCAAGATGGTATTGTCTCAGTAAACTAATGGAAAGATTCACATGAGATTGTATGGATGAGAAAGTAATTCATAAGATTGAGAGCAAATAAATAGGGAAATAAACTTTAAAGGGTGTAGAATTAGAGGAATTTAGAGTGAAAAGCCAAACCCTCCAGTTGGGTTTATAGTTTTGGGTTTTGATACAAGACGTTAGCCCCCAAGTAGAGGGAGAAGAGGTAACTCTACAGTGAGAACTAGTATCTTCCCTACCTAACCCGTCTTTAAGACTTTTCAAATTTTAAATTAGCTGATGTTTTTTATAGCATCTCTAGTAAGGGTAAGAAATACTTTTGATCCTATTTGGCATAACACAATTTGAATACTTACATAAAAGAATTCCTACACTTATTCTTGATTCATGATATGGAAAAAAATATTTTATTTATATTGTCTTCATCTTACCAATATCTAGTTAAATTTAATTAGTAGTTTACTTTACTTTCAATTATAAAAAATGTAAAAAAAGAATTGAACTTTCATTTCTATTATAGCATCTATAGTTTAAGTAAGAATATTTTGCAAAGTAGAAGTTATTATCTAATTTTTTTTTTATTTTAGTTGCATATTGTATTTTTTCCTATGGGTTTGATATTTAGGGCTTAATCCAAAAGACCTACATTACTTGATAACGATAAATATACTTGCATAGTATCCCATATTTAAATATAATAATTGTGTTCTTATTTTCTTTGAAGCCAATCTTTTGCCTAGTCATTACTCAGGATCAAGTTGTTGCACCATTGTAAAGTAAGAATTATAAGTAAGGAAAAATTAAGATTATAACCACATACACTATACTGTCATATAAAATTAGGATCAAATTTTTTGCGTCGTATTTGGGGATAAAAAAATAAAATTTTTGAACAATTTTTTAGAAAGCAAATTTCTATTTTTAGAATGTCTTATTTAAATTTTTAGATTTATTATAAGAATTTGATAGTTTTGTTTTTATATAAAGTTCTTATTTGTGTGAATTTATTTTATTTTGTTTTGTGGTAATTTATGCGTAGTTTAGATTCTAAAGGACCAGTGCCCTACGATCCTAAATTAGAAAGAATTATTAGAAAAATAAAAAAAATCAAAATACAAAAAAGACCAAAAATTTCAAAAAATGGCAAATCAAAATCATCAAAATGCTGAAATTAATCAAGAGTTTAGAACTTCAAGAGATTATGCAAATCTTATAGTGGATGAACTTCATTGTAGTATTCAAAAACTTGATTTAGTGGCTAATTCAATTGAACTTAAACCTATTATTATCCAAATGGTCTCAAATAATCAGTTTGGGGGAGCACCAACTAAAGATCCAAATTTACATCATGCCAATTTTCTAGAATTATGTGCTACATTTAAATATGATATTGTATCAGATGATGTTATAAGACTTAAACTTTTTATTTTCTAATAAAGGGATAAGGCTAAGATATGGTTACATTCGTTAAAACCTGTATCTATCAAAACTTGGGGTGATTTGGCGCAGAAATACCTTGCTAAATACTTTCCACCATAAAAAAACTGTGAAGTTTAGAAATGATGTTACATCTTTTTGTTAGTTTGAAGGGGAATCTATTTATGAAGCATAGGAATGATTTAAAGGACTACTAAGAAAGTGTCCACACCATGCTATATCAGATTGTTTAATAATTCAAACCTTTTACAATGGATTAGTCGGATCTCTTAGATCTATTATTGATACAGCTGCTGGTGGTTCATTGATGTCAAAACCATTTCAAGATGCTTATGATTTAATTGATGAGATGGCTACTAATAATTTCCAATGGCCTTCTGAGAGGGTAAATCATAACAAAGCAGCCAATATTCATGAATCTGATGCTTTTAAATGTTAGCAAATCAAGTTGCTACAATTTCAAGGAAGTTAGACCAATTTGGAAAGAATTTTTCTCAACTAGTTGAACCGATAGAAGAGAAATCATTAGACCAAATGGTAGATGCTCAAGCATCATTAGAAAATTTAAATGTCATAAACAACAAGTAGAATAACCCTTATTCAAACTATTATAACTCAGGTTGGAAGAACCATCTTAACTTTAACTGGAATAATACTCGGGTGGTAATAATCAACAATGGGGAAACAAACAAATAAACTCATTGAGAAACTGGAACAACCAAGATAATAGTAATTATACACCTACTTATCCTTCAAGTTTTAATAGTAATCCATAATTCAAGGAGAAAAAGTTATCTATAGAAGAAGTGGTGTTATAAATGGAAAATCAGTTACAAATTCAATGAGCTATGTTTCCTTAACTATTACTATAAAATTCAACTTGGACAAATTGCAAATTCATATTCATTTAGTAATAAATCCCAAGGAACACTTCCTAGTAATACAGAAGTAAATCCAAAAGATCATAATAAAGAGAAAGTAAAAGCCATTCAACTTAGAAGCAGAAGAGAGCTGAAAGGTAGAGTTCAAAAAGAGATTGAAGTAGAGATAGAAGAAATTGAAGAGCCTAAAGAGGATGCACTGAAAGGTTTAGAGAGACTCCCCACTGAAAATTGATTTAAAAAAACCACCACCTCCATTTCCTCAGAGACTTCGTCAATAAAAGTTGGATAAAAAATTTTCAAAATTTCTAGAAATCTTTAAGAAGCTTACAATTAATATTTCTTTTACTGAAGCCTTAGAATAAATGCAAAGTTTTGTGAAGTTTATGAAGGATATTCTTAATACAAAAAGGAAGTTTGAAGATAATGAGGTTGGTGCACTTAATGAAGAGTGCAGTGCTATAATTCAGAAAAAGCTTCCTGAAAAGCTTAAAGATCCTGGTAGCTTCACAATTTCATGTGCAATAAAAGATATATTTTATGGGAAAAATTTATGTGGTTTAGGTATAAACATTAACCTTATGCCATTATCAATATTTAAAAGATTGGGTTTAGGATAAATATCCCCTACTACTGTAACACTGTGGTTAGCAGATCAATTAATAACATATCCCAAAGGAGTTATAGAAGATGTTTTAGTGAAAGTGGTTCAATTTATCAAGTGGTTCAATTTATCTTTTCAATTTATCTTTTCTGTTGATTTCATTATGCTATATATGGAGGAAGATAAGGAGATATAAATCATTTTGGGGAGACCTTTTCTAGCTATATCAATGATAGATGTGTAGAAAGGGGAATTAACTTTACACATCAATGATAATATTTCAAAATCAATGAAGTATCCTGCAAAAGGTAAAGTTGATGAATGTCACATAATGGTTGTAATAAGATATTTGAGTGAATGTCATTTAAAAACAAATTTTGACTATAAATCTGAAATGAAAAAGTTGGAACACGAGCAAGAAGAGGAATTAGATCACTTTAAAGATTTTTATAAGGAAGATTCAAATTCTGTTCAATAAATTTTTGAAGTTTTGGACAAGATAGAAAATGATAAATCTTTCTGTCCATCGATTTAAAATCCTCATGAACTTGTGTTGAAGCTACTTCCCTGATCATTTACAATGTGCCTTTTTAGGTGATTCCTCAACATTACTGGTTATAATTTCCTCAAAATTAACTACAGAAGAAGAAGTAAGTTTAATGAAAATTTTAAATAATAATAAAAAAGCTATTGGATGGACAATTGCTGGTATTAAAGGAATCAGTCCTTCAATTTGTATGCAGAAAATTCATATGGAAGAGAACCGCGACAGGGCTGATAATGAAAGGAGATTGAATTATGTTATGAAATAAGTTGTTAAGAAAGAAATTTTAAAGTGGTTATATGCTTGAATTATCTATTCTATTTCAGGTAGTGCATGAGTTAATCCAATTCACTGCATTCCTAAGAAAGAAGGAGTGGCATTGACTACGAATGAACGTAATGAGTTAATACTAACAAGACAAGTTACAGGGTGGTGAATATGCATTGATTATAAAAAATTAAATCTCGCCACTAGGAATGATCATTTTCCACTACCCTTTATAGATCAAATGTTGGATAGACTAGCTAGGCATAAATACTTTTATTTTTTGGATGGATACACTGGTTATCGTCAAATACAAATAGATCTTGAGGATCATATGAAAACAACTTTTATCAGTCCTTATTGTACATTTGCTTTTAGAAGAATGCCCTTTGGTTTATGTCATGCCCCTGCCACATTTCAAAGATGTGTGATGGTTATTTTCTAGATTTAATTGAAAAAGTAATTGAAGTTTTTATGGATGATTTCTTAGTGTTTGGAACTTCATTTGAACATCTTTAGAACATTTATCAAAAGATCTTAAGTGTTGTAAAGAAATAAATTTAGTCCTTAATTGGGAAAAATGTCAATTTATGGTAGTAGGAGGTATCATAAAATGGTATGGAATTAGACCCTACAAAAATTCAAGTGATCGCTAATTTACCTTACCTAATAAATGTGAGGGAAATTAGGAGTTTTTTAGGACATACTAAATGACTAATTTACCTTACCCAATATGCATTTTACAGGCGATGCATAAAAACTTTTGAAAAATTGCTAATCTTCTATCCCATTTACTTGAAAAATATTTAATTTTTAATTTTGATAAGGAGTTCATAAAAGCTTTTAAGCTATTAAAAGAAAAATTAGTCACTACACCAACTATTATTTCACTAGATTGAGAAAAACCTTTTGAATTAATATGTGATGCAAGCGATTATGTTATTAGAGTTGTTTTAGGTCAAAAGCATGATAAGATTTTCAAAGTAGTATACTATGTTAGTAGAACTCTTAATAAAGCTCAAATTAATTATAACACAACTCATAAAGAGTTATTAACAGTAGTATATGCTTTTGATAAATTCATATCATATTTAATTGGAACCAAATTTGTTAGCATATTGATCATTCTACTATTAAATATTTAATTAAAAAGATGGATGAAATTTTTAAAGTTGAAATATTTGATGCCCCTCAATTATGTGTTGTAAGTTGACATATTTGATATTTGGGATTTAGATTTCATGGGACCATTTATAACATCTTTCAGAAATTTATATATATTTTATATATATTGAAAATTTATATATATTGATAGCAGTAGACTATATATCTAAATGGATAGAAGTTGTTGCTTTACCTCAATGTGATGCTCAAAGTGTTGCAATTTTTTTAAGAATAAACACATTTTGTAGATTTCGGATACCGAGAGTGATCATAACTGAAGGGGGAAGTCATTTCAAAAATGCAATCATGGAGAAATTATCAAAGAAATATCATATCAACCATCAAATTGCTACTGCTTATCATCCTCGGATAAGTGGTTTGGTTGAATTATCCAATCGTGAAATTAAAAGAATATTGGAAAAATCTATAAATCCAACAAGAATGGATTTTTCAATCAAACTTGATTATGTTATGTGGGCTTATAGTACTACATATATAACACTTATAAGAAGGTCCTCATACAGACTAATATTTGGGAAAGCTTGTCATTTACTAGTTGAACTTGAGCATAAAGCATATTGGGCTATTAAGAGGGCTATTAAGAAATTTAATTATAATTTAAAGAATGTTGATGAGAAAAAACTATTGCAATTAAATGAGCTTGAAGAGATAAGGAAAGAATCTTATGAGAGTGCTTAGATGTATTAAGAAAAGATATAGATGTGGCATAATTAGAGGATTTTTACTAAAAATTTTGAGTCAGCGCAACAAGTTTTGCTATATATCGTAAGATTAAGACTATGTCTAGGCAAAGTTAAGTCCAGGTTGATGGGCTCATTTGTTGTGATAAAGTTTAGCCTTATGGAACTGTGGATATCAAAGATCCTAGAATTGTGAAAATATTCAAAGTGAATGGTCACAGGCTAAAACCTTACTTTTTAGGAGATTAAATTAAATTAAATGATTCTAAGAAAATAATAGATGACTTAGACATATTAGAATGTGTATTTGGACGTTAAGTTGACCTGTGCTAAATTAAGCAACCGGGTTTAAGTGCCAACATTCGGCGCTTAAGCTCTTCAGTTAACTAAACATGCTAAATTACATTTCTAGAAGAATTAAACTTGGTTTAGTAGGCTTTAAAATGGGTTTGGGGTTTGAGAACGTGTATAGTAGTTTTAGGCTTGGTCTACAGCCTATAAATAGAAGGGAATGAAGAGAATTCTCACCCCACTTCAATTTTAACCCTAAAGTCAAAGTGAAGAGTGAGTGATCTTAGAAAATGTCATCATGGGAAATTGATATGAAGAAAAAGGAGGAAGCTATGAAAAATAAGTTCATTAGTCAAAGTGCGTAAGAGTTATGTAATAGTTTCCCAATCGTTAGTATAGAAGGAATAGCCGAGAAAATCACAAAAATTAAAGCTGATGTGGCTTCAATTGAAGCAAAAGTGTGGAAGTTAATGCACATTTAGAGCATATTGGATGGCAACTTAAGATCCAATTTAGCCTCACAAGTTTTATAGAAGAAGCGGAGAAGGCTATGTAACAAATGGATTGAGGAAGACTCAACAAAAGTTCTTCATCACCGTCTGTTCCATCAGATCTATATTCCAAATTCCCAAGGAGAAACTAATGAAAGGCCAGGATTCATTCCACCGGAAGGTGAGTGGAATTAAGTTCTAAGTTTAGAGTTTTTTTTGTGTTATGTGTTTATTTTTTAGTGTTAAGCTTGTTTTATTTGTTTTTAGTGTTAAATTTATTTCGTGTTTGTGTTTAAGAATTATCTCATCTAAAACTCTTTGGATTGAGAAATTATGTAGCACAAATGTTTGTGATATTTGTGAATTAATATAAGTGTTTGTTTGTGTGTAAAATTTTGTGTTATTTTTTGTTGAATCAAATTAGCTAATATTGGTGAATTTGAGAAAGAGGAGAGTTTAAGGGGAAGAAAATAGTTATTAGAGATTTATAAGACCTTTTAAAGGTGGTTGACTTAGGCTAGATGTGCATTTCACTTAGAATCAAAAATATCAAAAAAATGTGATTGGCGCCTAAGAGCCAAGACCCCGCACTTAAGTGTTGGACAACCTGAGAGGTAGGTGCCTAAGTGCAGAACCAGATGCACTTAAGCACTGGTTCACTTAAACAGGTTCACGAATGGTTAAAAGTGAAATTTTGAGCCGAAAATCTCCATTTTTGCCCCGACTTCATCTTCTTCCTCTAGTTTTTTGCAATTTTGAGAGTCAGGGCTTCCTCTATAGTGGAGATTTCTTGGTGGATTCAAGCCAAATTTGTAGATTTGATATTCTTGATGTAAGAGCTTCACTACTATGTAAAAGTTTTTTATTTTCACCATGTATTTTGAGCACATTAAATATTTGACCAAAAATCACTATTCGTGGTGAAAATTTGAGAAAACCTATGGAAAATACATAGAAATGATATTTTAAGCTTTTAGAAGTTAAGTTTAGTGATTTAGTGTTGAATTTATGATTTATTGTGAATTTTATAAGATTTTTAGAAATGGCCCCAAGAATGAAGAGGAGTAAAGGAAAGTCTCATGTCGATTCGAGCAAGTTTGTTAGCACAAAAGCTTGAGACAGGTATAGCAACACACTACAGTCAAGGAAATTGATTCCTAAGAGATGTTTTAAAATTCCAGGTGGAGCAGTGAAAGATTTGATTGTTCGCTGATAGTGGGAACAATTTTGTTGTTTTTCTGCTATGGCTATGATTTCTGTTGTTCAAGAGTTTTACGCTAATCTCCCTGAAGCTGAAGAAGATTGAGTCATAGTTTGAGGAAAATTAGTGCCTTTCTTCCCTTAGGTAATAAATCTGTTTTACCAGATCTCCCCTAGTATGTTGTGTTTTTATTCAAATTATAGTCGGACTAAGGAGGAGTTGGACGAGATCATATCATCATTGACCGGTGGAAAAGGACCGCAGAAGATCACAAATGAAAGAAGAATCAACTTCCCTGCATCAAGTTAGATTCCACAGCAAAAGCATGACTCTAATTTATTTATGCTTTTCTACTATCAACCAACCACTTCATTGAAGTTACTTGAGATAGAGCTACCTTGAACTATTACATTCAGCAGTTTAAGTCGTTTGACATTGGATCTCTGATTTATCAAACTATCACCAGTTCTGTTGTCACTGCTACTACTATAGGTTTAGAATTTGCATCCTTGATCTTTTCCTTATGTGAGAAGGTAGATGTTAGATTTGATAGCTGAGAAGAGATACTGCAGCCTCTAAAGCCCATCACAAGTGTTAATGTGAAGTCTTATTCACAACATTTGATCTTTGGCTTGAGAGGAGGATTTTCTAGAAGTTTAGGTGCCTCTACTTCTCATGCTTCTACCTTACGTGCATCTACATCACAAGGTTGGACTTCTAGTTCTGATTTGCAGTCACATTTATTGCAAAGGATGTTAGATAACATCAATTATATTGCAAACAAGGTATTAAATTCAGAGAATTTTTTAGATCATATAGATGGTTATATGAGAGGACATAGTGATTATGAGGAGAAATTTCACTCATCTTTAGAAAACCTTATGAGGGGTGACAAAGTGTAGTTTTTCCTTCATATCCACAATATCCATCTTATGAGCCTATGATCTGATTTTTTTGTTGCGATAGATTGTGTAAAATTTAAATATGTATAATATATTAATATTTGGATTTTGCGCAATTAAATGTATCGTTATCAAGTAATAATGGACTTTCTATTTAAGCCCCAAATATCCATCCTACGGGGAAGGTTTAAATTATAAATGATAAATTTGCTAGGAAATTCACAGAAAGTCAATTGAAAACACTGTCACTAATTTCAATTGTTGAAATGTAATCAAAATTAAATTTCTAAACTATTATCAAATCAAAAATGTAAAGTTTAAAACAGTAAATACTAATATATTAACTATGTTTAGGTAATGAAGATTTTTATGTGAAAAAGCATCCTTCCCACTACAATGAAGCTATGGTAAAATGAGATGAGATAAATGTTCATATTATGTATTATGCTAAATAGGAGCAATTTTAATTCTCTTCTCTGATACAGTGTATAGAAAATCATTGGCTAATCTCAGTGTTTAGTCCCTAAATCTGTGGCCAGGCTAGGAGGATACCGGCTCCCACTTCCCTTCACTTGAAGGCTAGCTCTCGCTTCAG
>NW_018250784.1:160041-162197 GCF_001263595.1 Phalaenopsis equestris | reverse complement strand
TTATCTCTTCATTTCACTATATCTCAGAGTAGGGAGAAAGATAGAGAGAACTACTCAGACTTCATGAGAAAAAAATAACAAAATACAAATTTCATATATAAAAGAAAGTTCATACAACACTGATAAACAAACAATACTTATCTGAAAACTCTTTTTCAAAGCAAATCCTTTGTAGCCTTACCTTAGAAATGCAGGAAGAAGATATCTTTTTAGGAAGAAGATATCTCTCACTTTTCTCCTTCTCTAACACTCTTACAGAAAGTTTCACACTAAATCTCACCACAAAAACTCTAAACTATGAAAGAAAAATAAAAAATTTACTCCAATATGGTAGTAGAATGGAATGATGTGGTGCGAAAAATGAACGTAGAGGAGTAAAAAACGTAGAGGAGCACATTTTCTGATGAAATTTGGCCCCAAATAGAGCCCAAGGTCGGTTCTCTAAGAGGTGCCTCCAAAAACTCTTCAAAAAATTGTCTAAATACATCAAATCTTTTAGAAACGGGGTCTGCATCACCTTTGGCGCCCTCGACACTGGTCTGGCGACTTGACGCTGACTAAAAATCTCCAACCTTAAGTTGTTCTGCGTTGTCGGCGCTGCCGGTGCTGAGCATTTTTTAAAAAATGTAATTTTGACTCCAAATTTCATCATTTTTGCTTTAAGCCCTAAAAATCAACAATCTGCAAGAAAACATCAAAATACCTTCCATTAAAGTTAAATATCACCAAAAATGAGTATAAAATATGGGTCTAAAAATGCATATATTTTCGGTGTATCAGCCTACTGCCTTATGAGACAACAATGATAGTGATGATGAGGAGGAGGAGGATTAAACTGAGTACTTTAGTTTTTTTTTTTATTGTGAACTTTATGTGGTACAATTATATTTTATTGTTAATTTGTTTTGTGTTGTACTTGTTGAGACTGCTACTGTTGTTTGTGATTTATTTTGTTTGCCACAGTTGTGATGTATTTATGTTATTGTGAGTAGTTATATTTTATTTTTATGGTAGTAATTATGATAACTATGTTGTTTAGTGTATTTTGTTAATTTGTGTTGAACTTAATCCTAAATTTTAGAAAGGTTTAGAATATTACTAACTTTCACTTAAGAACTCCATGTTTAAAATTTTCAATTTACTTCCAGGTATTTTCTTTATGTTGCTGTTGTAAATTTCTGTTAGTGTGTTTGTTTCCTTTTATGTTATCCTCCACGGCATAGAAGTCTAATGAATCTCCATATATTAATTTAAATTAAAATTTGATTAATTAATTTTTACTCATGTTTTAATTTTTGTACTTGTATATTTAGGATGTAAAAATTCCTGTAAGCATGTTATTTTTAGTCTTCATTCCTGCCTATATATAAATATGATGCTAAAATGTTATCTTATTAAAAATTTAAGTTTGGGGGGATAAAAAAATTTTCTAAAACTTAAAGTTTATTTGTTCTCAAATGTACTACAAATAAATTTTATTTTGATTTGAAAAAAAAATGATTATTATTACGGAAGAAAAATTTTTAATATAAAAATGAGTAAGAGAATTTAGTTAAAAACTATAGTAATGAAATAAAACTTAAAGTTAAAATTTTTTAGTGTAGAAGTGATAAATATTGTGTAATTATCTTTAGTATGAGAAATTGTATTTTTGAAAAATTTAGAAGGGTTAGACTTTTATTTTCAATGCTAAAAATTATTTTATTAAAAAAAATTCAAAATTATTATTATATTTTGAAGTAAAAGATTTATATCAAAACTTTGCTTCAGGAAAGGAGGAGTGGAATCCAAAATCATTAAAGGCCTATCCAGATATAATAATCCTCACCTTAAAAAAAAGAAAAGGAAAAAAGAAAAGAAAGTTAAAAAAGGGAGGAGAAGCTTGCGGAATAGTGTCTAATCAAAAAATTGTTCCACATCTAAACTTTTAAAGTATAAGACTTAAGAAAACTCTTAAGCTTAAGGATAAAATATATTAAGTATAATTATTCTTTATAAAGACTTTTAAGGGGAGAAGATAGAAGGTCTAAACTTTATATTTTGAAAATTTACAAATATTTCTGAACTAGATAGAAACTCATACACAACTTCTTTCTTTCTCTTAACATACTAGAGAAAGAAGAATGGGAGGACTCGTCAAGCTATGCCTGACTTTC